>NW_027529934.1:7740649-7860901 GCF_008692635.1 Crocuta crocuta | reverse complement strand
AAAAAAAAAAAAAAAAAAAAAAGATGAAGTCAGGGACTCTGCCCCAGAGGAGTTTATAATCAAGTGGAGGAGACCAATGAGTCAACAAGAAAGCTATTGCAGGGTAATTCAATACAGCTGAGCTAGATGATCTCTAAGGGGCATTCCTATCTCTTTGGGGATGCTCATTCTCTCCAAGGATCTTACAATCTAACCATAGGTAGAAGGCATGCACATTTGAAAATTTCAAATCTCAGAGAAATGAGGCTGTAGCAAATTATTCGTATGTTCTCAGTTCAGCCCCTATCTACTCAGAGACCATTAAAGCTTTTAAAAGTCCATCTGACCTAGCACCTCTCTCTTACCCATTTTTGGACCCCTTTCAGTATTTGGAAGATGTGTGCTCATGCCTTTTTTCCCAGGATCCTGTGAGAGGGTCTGGAATTAGGATTTGGGTACCAAATGTGGGCATCCACCCATTACTGGCTTTGAGCAAGATGCCTCCTGCATCTCAACTACCGTGTTTACATTTATATAAATTGAGGTCTATTCTGAGTTGTAGGGAAGTGAACGGATATCACACTGGAAAATTAGTTGATCTTCCAGAAACAAAGACCCCAGTGAGGTTACTCTCGCTGTGAACTCCTAGAGCTGCTGACTATCCTCTGAGAAATTACAGATATTGCCTTAAGATCTTTAAGCAAAGAAGAAAGTGTTTCATTTGAATGATCAGGTGGGTGGGTCCCCCATTTTTCCTTTTATCCCTTCTCTGTAACAACCTGCAATCCCAAATGCTCCATCCCTCTGATTTTTTGTTGAAATCACTTCCACTAAATTCCCCAGTGACCTCCATTTTGCCAAATCCGTACCCACTTGCATCTGTGGACTATCACCATCTCTTGAAATTCTGTCTCCCTTTGGCTTTTTGGGATACCCAATTCTTGGTTGTCTTCCTGCATTTCCAGCTGCTTATCTTCTAATCTTCACCTCCTTTGGCTGGCCTTTGAAATGGATGTTCCTCTGGAGTCCTTGGCTTTCTCCTTTTCTCATTCTATTCACAAATCTTGTGATTGTGAATAACCATCAGTAACCAAGAACATAGCTTCACTTACCATATAGACATGGACTGTGTTCTCAAAACTGTATCAGGTTCTTCTCTCTCATTTGATCTTTAGCTATATGCCGGCCTCCCAGAACTCCACTGGACAAATTCAACCCCTAAACCAGTTCTTCTATTTTCCCTGTCTTGGGGACTGGCATTACCAGGAACCTATGGACTTTTTAGATTTATGCTCTCTGTCATAGCGTTCATTCAATGGAGACATATTGATTCCTTACTAGAGCCTATGCTCTGGGCCATGTGTTGGGGGTACAAAAAGGACTGGGCACTTAGAGACAAGCAAACAGTCAGAGAAATACACTGTAGGACATCATCAGAGGGATAAGTGCAAGCATAGCAGTGCATACAAGTTGCAAGATGTAGAGAAAGCACAATAGGGAGCCTGGTGGGAGATAGAATCTGAGGAAAGGCTTCCCTGATACAGTGAAACCAACATGGCCTCCCAAGGAGCTTCAAAAGTTATTCTTCTATTGAAGTTTTCAGGTCAGTTATGTGTGTTGGCTAGCAAATTTAAAAATAAACTTGTTTAAATTTACAAATAATATGTTTATCCAACTGAGTGTCAAAAACCTAAAATGAATGTAGAAAGCTTTAATGCATCTAAGATCTATGTTCCCTGTGTCCAAAAGTTTGAGTTTAGTTTATCTCAGGTTTTGCTTGGTAGACAAAGGAACTGTTTAGTTAATAATATCTACCTTACAAATGTGCTGTGAGGTTAAGGATATTAAAAATATATTACAGCATATATTGACTATATTCTATATTAGAATATATGATTGTATATTATATATTACATACTAAAACATGTATATTTACAAAGATAATTATAAGAAGCATATAAACAGCGTTTTGTTCTGTAAAAATGCCATGATTGCCATATTTACCAGATTTAGGTACCAACCTTTTTGAAAGACAAATGGGAATGGAAGTCCCATGACAGGCAAGAAACCTATGATATTTTAGGCATTGAGAGTAGCATGTAAAAGGCATGAGTATGTGAAACCAAATCGCCTATCTGAGAAAACATAGGCAGCATGATATTGAAGTGGTGTAAAGTGCAAGGCAAGGGGGGATTTGGCAGGAAGTGAGCCTAGAGTAGTGGGTAGGAGCCACATCGTAAGGGCTCTGTGTGATAATAAGAGCAAGAATAGTTTATTCTTTATTAATAAAGTGCACTTTACCTGCAAGCCCACTAGAGCTTAATCCACTGTATGTTATTATTCACATGCTACAGCAAGTGACCTGAGAGGCCCCATATCTCTATGGTTTAGCTGAAATTCACCTCTAGGATCCTCAGACTCCACAGCCTATGTTCTTTGCCATACGTGCTGCTGCAAGTGCATGATGGAAAAATATCCTTACCTTATGAAGCTCTTAATGTAGCACAGGGCGGGGAAGCCTGGATATGGTGGGTTGCAGGGGGTGCTGTGTGGATGGCCTCTGCACCTGTTTGCAGGGTCAGGAGCTAGGACGAAGCTGCCTTAGCCACAGCTTACTGGGGGCTCGGTCTTGCCTACTACAGGAAGCTGCTACCTCTGGGTGTGTACAGTCCTGAGGTCATGTCAAGGGATTTTTATTTCCGTAATGATTCTTTCACTTGGCTTCCCATACCCTCCTAACCTCTTTCCTTGCCACTCTCCTTCTCTCTGCAAATCATCTTTTAACACCATCCAGATTTGACTTCCCTCCCTTCTCTACTTAATAAAATCCTCCTGCAGACCTTCATTGCCTTAGGGATAAAGCCCAATTCTTTTTTCTTTTCTTTTTTTTTTTTTTTTTCTTTTAGAGAGAGAGTGAGCACAAGTGGAGGGGGAAAGCTCAAGAGTGAGCGAGAGAGAGAATCCTAAGCAGGCTCCACATTCAGCATGGAGCTCAACGTGGGGCTTGATCCCACGACCCTGGGATCATGACCTGAGCCAAAGTCGAGTCAGATACTCAGCCAGCTGAGCCACTCAGGCACCCCAAGCCCAGTTCTTCACACTCCTTTGCTGACACACAGAATGCTTCCTGGAGAGGGTCCTGCCTACCCACTTTGGGTCTGTCTCCCACCCGAAACTAGGCTCCCTGCATGGTCTACTGTCCCACATCTCTGTGTCTGTTCAGGTTCTGACATTCCTGCCTGAAATCTCTGTCCTCATCTGCCTGGGACTGTCTCAGAAAGTTGGATCCCGCCCCGCCGCCCGCAAGCTATATACAAACTCCTCTTCTCCCATACCACCACCACTATGACCACATTTGAAAATCTTCCCACTCTTCAGGATAAGGCACATACCACCCCCTCTAGGAAGCCTCAGGTGACCTCTCCAGGCTGGGCTGAAGGCCCTGCTTTTGCTCTCCCAGCATTTTTTATATTCACTGCTATCTGTGCACTTGTTATTACTCCCCTCTGATCACATTAGGGTCTCTTGACCTTAGGAAAGTTACTTAATCTCTTGATACCTCAATTTACTCATTTATAAAAGGGGTGAAAATAATCTCTACCCTTTAATGTGCTATGAAGATTAAAGATATTAAAAATACTAGGAATATATTATAACATCTGGTAGGTGCATATTAAAATATATTTTTGTATTTATATATTATTATACATCAAAGTACATGTTAAAATATATGTTAAAATGTTACACTAGCATAGTGTCACCACTACATCAATGTCACTGTTATTATTCTATTATTATCGCTCATCCATACCAGACTTAATGTCTTGCGGGCAGTGATGTATTCAATATTTAGTATAATGCCTGGACTTTGGTGGGCATTTAGCAGATATTTGAGTCTATATCTCTCCCTGGTTTTCTTTTCTTTTCTTTTTGTTTATTTTTGAGAGAGAGAAAGCACAAGCAGTGGAGGGCAGAGAGAGAGAGAGAGGACAGAGGATCTGAAGAGGGCTCTGTGGCGACAGCAGCGAGCCTCATGAGGGGCTCTAACTCCCAAACCATGAGATTATGACCTGAGCCTGGGTCAGATGATTCAATGGCTTAACTGACTGAGCCATCCAGGTGGCTCTCCCTGCCCTGTTTTTCTTTGTTGCCTTTGCCATTTCAGGTTCTCAATCCATTTTGCTTTCTTTTAAAAATTTGAATACGATGAGAAGAAAGGGGGAAAAAAGATATTTGCATTTACTTCTAGAGATTTCTCAATCCTGGGCTGTGGTCCAGCCCCCAAGGGACTGCAGGAAGATGTCATATCTACAGAGAAGAGAGCTTTGGCACCTACCCTAGTTTTGCCACTGGTCCACCTCCCTCGCTCTTGCAGAAATTCCTTCCTGCTTTTACTGCCTCTTCTGTCCACTTCTGGGATAACTTTGAAGATTTTCAAAGAATGTGGTCCTAGTGGTGGTGGCAGGGAGAGAAGAGAAGTTTGTGTGTAGTTTGGGGGGGACACTGCAACTTTCTGAGGCAGTCCCAGGGGAGATTAAGAAAGATGAAGTTGTATATTTTCCCTAAGGGCCTGGAGGCTTGGAAAGCTTTATCTGAACAGGAGTATCCACCTGAGCCTGTAAGGCAGAAGGGGCAGTCACTCCTGTTTTTGTTGAGCATTTGGAGGTCCTGAGAGTAGGGAGTTCATTGATCAGATAAGGGCTCAGGGTGGGTGGAGAGCTGGGCTATATTTCCAAATCAATATAGAATTAACTATAGCACAAAAAAATTGTTTACATCTTGATTTGTGATTTTATTTATGTAAAAGATCATGCAAAGATATAAAGCAATGAAATCGCATCGGATGAACTGTCTTTATTAAAAACTATAATTACACCAAAGAAAGTGCAGTGAAAACATTTTTAAAAAAATGTTTATTTATTTTTGAGAGAAAGAGAGACACAGAACGCAAGTGGGGATGGGGCAGAGAGAGGGAGACACGGAATCTGAAACAGGCTCCAAGCTGTCAGCACAGTGCTTGGAGCTTAAACTCACAAACTGTGAGATCGTGAACTGAGCCGAAGTCAGACGCTTAGCCGACTGAGCTACCCAGGCGCCTGGGATATTACATTAAAATGTTTGTAATACCTTACAATAAAAAAGGTTTAATTCTAGAATTTGCCCACTTTTGCACTGAATTATCTGGACTTTTTTCATACGGTTTCCAAAAGTTCTTTAATATTCTGACTATGATTGCAAATATATTTGCTCACTCAGAAAGCTTGTTTCTTCTTCTTTTTTTTTTTATGGTGTCCTTTGATGAACAGAATATTTAAATTTTCAGGATGTATATGTTACCAACCTTCTCCTTTATGGTTAGTCTTTTTTGTGTTCTCTTTAAAAAGTCTTTGCCTATTCCAAGGTCATGACATTATTTTATGGTCTTCTTCTATAAGGTACATTATAAAAGAGAATGTCCAGGTGGCTAATAAGCCATGAAAATAATGCCCAATATCATTACTCATCAAGAAAAACAAATGAAAACTGTAAGGAGGTACTTCTCTATTAGAATAGTTAAAAATAAATAAATAAATAAATAAATAAATCAAAAACATGTGATACCAAATAAATAAATAAATAAATAAAACAAAATGTGCACTACCAAATGTTAGAGAGGATATGGGGTGGCTGGAATTCTCATACTCTGCTTGTGGGTGGGTAAATTGACATACTAGATTAACATAATCACACTGGAAAGCTTTTGGGCAATATCTACTAAAGTCAACATATGCCACAGGGCACCTGTGTGGGTCAGTCAGTTGAGTGTCAGTCAGACTCTTGATTTCGGCTCAGCTCATGATCCCATGGTCATGAGATCCAGCCCCACATTGGCCTCTATGCTGAGCATGAGCCTGCTTAAGATTCTCTCTCTCTCCAGCTGCCTCTCTCCTTGGTTCTCTCTCTAAAATAGAAAATAAAAATAAATGCTTGCCCTGTGATTTAACAATTTCATACCAAAGCTAACACACAACAGAAAGGTATGGATGTGTGAACCAAAACACAAATGTGCTCACAGCACTTTTAGCCACCATGGCTCAAAATTGGGAACAATCCACATGTCTTTGAACAGTAGAATGGATACATGCATGTAGCATATATATTCAATGGAACACTATTCAGTAATGACAAAAGACCAAACTATTATCACATGCAAAAACGTATGTGAATCTCACCACACAATATAGAGCAAAACCAGCCAGACATAAAAGAATACATATTGTATGATTGTATTCATATGAAGTTCAAGAACAGGAAAACCTACTGTATGGTGAAAGAAGTCAGGATATTGGTTGCCTTTGATGGGGGTTGACTAGAAAGGGGCAGAGGGAAGCTTCTAGGGTGCAAATAACACAGCATAGCTTGATCCGGGTAGCAGCTTTATGGTTGTATATATTTGTAAAAATAGAACCAGTGTCATTCAAAGGCTTGGACACTTTACTTCAGTAAAAAGAGTTAAGGAGAAAAACGTTAGTTAATAATGTATTTGAGTTGTAATGTTTATCATTCATTGACAATAGAAGTTGAAAGAGTATTATTTTGTTTACATTTGTGTATTTGAAGAATGCAGCTTACTCAGTCATTGTAATGCTCACTGACCTGAATTATTTTGATATTGTCTGCAGGAAATATTAGAGTTTCTACAAGATGTCAATAATTTATGAGGGCTGGGATATTTAAATTTGATCTATTCCCAGAAAATATGAAGAGTAGGGTTAGAGGAACTCCTAGATCCCTTCCAGTCCTAAGATATAAAGAATTGTCTGAAATCATGTATAGTAATAATAATATTATCCTCTCATTATAAAAGCAATAAGATAAAAACTTGTTTGAGGTATATATAATAATAGTGTTGTCCTTTGATCATAAAGGCTATCCTTATCCTATGTAAAATATTTTGACTTTTTTTCAAGAGTATTGATTGTATTTATATTGACTTTACATTTTCTGCAGAAAATGTTCCAGATATTTGAACCTTGTGTTATACTTTTTCAAAGAGCTTTTCCACGTATTATGTGATCTGCTACTTATAACATGTTGAATGGATACATGAGTGAATGAATGAACAAAAGAACACACCATTCACATGTTTTTGTGCTCAGTGCTAAGATCAGAGCAGTGAAAAGTTGGACCAGCTTTCTAAGTGTTTAATATTCTAGTTGGAGAGACTGACCTTAAGCAAGTATAGGCATAAGAGTGCTAGGAAGGCAACATATAGTCTGATCTAAGAGATCTAACCTAGGGGATAGTCTAGCCTAGGGGATTTCAAAGAGTTCCTTGGCGCACCTGACATCTAACTTAAGATGTGTTTAAGGTTGCCAGATAAAGTGGAACAATGGAGGCCATTTGGACAGGGGGTTAACACATTCCAAAGTTACAAAACTAGAGAGCTGTATATTACTTTGGAAGGAAAAAAAAAAACAATCCTATGGGTTGAACAGGATAATCTGAGGAGAGTTGTAGAAGCTCTTAGATGTGGAGGGCACTATTTGCCCTATTAAGGATACTCAACTTTATCCTAGGCAAGATGAAGCCACTGGATGTTTTAGCAAATCAGACTGGAATAGGGACAGCTCTATCTTTCTGGTCTGATGTGTGGATAAGGAAGAGGAGCTGGAACTAGAAGTCAAGTCTTCACGGGGCTGGTCCCTTAATGTCCTAAGTTCTGTATTCTTTCTTCGTCTCAGACTAAAGTGAAAAAGGGAACTTCATGGTAGAAGTGAAGCTTAAGAGCACAGCTAGCTTCATTTCCCTTCTTCCTTGGTTCAACGCACTAAGTTAGGCAGAGAGGAGGGCTGACTTCTGCTATGGACTCATGGCAGACACACTGACATAGGAATCCATCCTGCAGGGCCTACCCTCACAGTAGGACTTTTTGATACTTTTAATTGATTTTACCTAGAAATGATTTTGTAGGCAAGAGCAAGTATCCCTCAAATAATGGGTTTCCAAAAGGCCCACTTGAAATTCTGTGAAAGGATAAATGTCACCTTGGAGAGTTGTAAAAGTTCATTGTAAAAGTTGGTCTATTTCCAGAACATCATGCCCAGGGTTAGTGAATTGGAAAGCGGAGGTATTTTCCAGGACAGACTATAGATTTTTGAGACAGAAGGGAGAGAAGGAGGAGAAGGAGGAGGAGGAGTTATAGGAATGTCACTTCTTGAATGTTCACTCTATGCTTCTTGCTCTTACTTCTTCAGATCCACTAATTCCTGAAGACAGCAGAATTTGCCTGTATTCCTACTATTCCATTGAAGCTGTTCCTGCTCAGCTCATCAAGCACTGTCTTTTTTGCAAACCCAGCAGCTTTTTTCTGGCATTCATCACAACACAGTTGAGCTCCCTAACCTAAGAGCTCAACGTCATTAGGTTCTATTAACTCTATACCAAGATCTTTCTTCCTGCTACATCATCACCCATGACTTGTTTTCAACCCAGGATTTCTCTGTGCCGGTGTATCCTTCCTCATAGTTACCAATGATCACTTTTAAAGCACACATCTGATGAGCTCTCTACCTTCTTTGAAATCTATGAAGTTGCTGAAAGCACTGCATCACCTCCAGAATAAAGTGTGACTCCCTGACTGTTGTTTGTAGGGCCATCCACAGTCTAGCTCCAGCTTATTTGTCAAGGGTGTGCCCTGGATACTGTCTCCACTTGAAGATGCCATTCGTGCCACTTCTGCTTTGGTGCTCGCTATTCTCCTGTACCTCCGTAGCTTCACCCTCTCTTCACACCTAACAAACTCTTCTCCACTCTTTTTTTTTTTTCTTCTCCACTCTTTAAAGCTATCACCTCCCTGTGACTTTTCCTGATGCTTGTCTTCAATACCTCAATAGAATAAACCATTTTCTCTGCTCCTTCCGGGCTTTGCACCTGCCTCTATCACCGTAGTTACTACAGTGTTTTGTAACTCTTTGCCTCAATAGTTGTGTCTTCCTCTCTTGGGGGGGTCTTTCCTGATTCCTCCTTGTAATCCCCCCAAATGCCTGTTGTATAATAAGCATGTTTTAATGCTTCCTCCATCTTTTGTTTTGACTCCATTTCAGTAAACTGATTAAAGGTGTGGACAAAGCCCAACGCATATTTCTCCCAGCTGAGCAAGTACAAATGGACACAGCAGGCCCTGAGAAATAGTAACTAGAGTGAAAGATCAAGAGCTGTGAGAACAAAGAGCACATTGAGGGTTTTTTTTTTTTTTTTCAGTAGGGGTGACTGGAATTGCACCACCCCCAAGTGCTGGCTCAGAAAATAACAGTAATGCTTCACATCCAATCCCTGTCTTACACTTTCCAAAGTGTAGGCCAGCTGGTGTTAACATCATGGTGAGTGAGCCAAATGGTAAATGTATATGCTGGTGAGCATGTTTTTGGTGGAAAGGGGGAGATATTATCTCTGTTTGGGAGGTGGGAAACAGGGCTGGCATTGGACTACTGATCCTTTAATGCACAGTTGACCAACTCTTTCTGCAGATACTAAGTATTTTAGGCCTTGCTGGTCATACGCATGAACAGCCATAAAAGATATATGAGTGAGTGAGTATGACTGTGTTGCAGAAAAAGATATGGACATTGAAGTGTGAATTTCATATACTTTTCCCATGCTGTAAAATATTATTCTTCGTTTGATGTTTTCCCCCAACTGTTTAAAAATGTAAAAAAACGTTCTTAGCTCTCTGGCCATATAAAAGTAGGTGTCAGACAGGATTTGGTCCACAAGCCATAGTTTGCCACCCTGCTCTAGTGCTGAGTCCATCTCTACACTACCCTGAGTAGCTATACTGGGAGTGAAGCCATGTGGAGAGTGCCGACCTCATGATATGATCATGGCACCTAGCTACCTGAGGGCTTGCTGAGTACCGGGCTTAGTACATGTGCTCTTTCATTTCTTTCTTTCTTTCTTTCTTTCTTTCTTTCTTTCTTTCTTTCTTTCCTTCCTTCCTTCCTTCCTTTTTCTTTTTTTAAGTTTATTTTTTTCTGAGAGAGAGTGAGCGAGTATGAGCAGGGGAAGGGGTAGAGATAGAGAGACAGAGAATCTCAACCAGACTCCACACTATCAGCACGGAGCCCAACGCAGGGCTCAAATTCATGAACCACAAGATCATGACCTGAGCCTAAGCCAAGAGTCGGTTGCTCAACCAACTGAGCTACCCAGGCACCCCTCATTTATTAATTACAACAATCCTGTGAGGGAAGAAATAGGAGCATCTGTTTTATGGGTGATCAAACCAGTCACACAGCTTGTAATTGTGAGAACCAGGTCTTTGAAGGCTATTGGGTTCTGAGGTACGTGTTCTTACCACTACCCCATGCTGCTTCCTATGGCAAAGTATCATTGCTGTGGAAATCATAAGTGATAGGTTATGTTTTTCAAGAATGCAGACATTTTTATCCCAAAGCGGTCAATTTTCCAAAAGAAAATTGGAGATGAAGAAGACTGAAGGACAGATGTGTTTATATCCCGCTGTGGGAAAATTGGCTCAGACTCCCCCAAGACTTAATAACTTTTCTGAACTTGTTATCCAGTTCTTTCCCCCAGGAGTTTGGAGGAATGCAGAGTTAATCTTCTCCCCTCACTGCTTCCCACTACCTCCCACTGCTTCCCATCACTAACACACACACACCGCCCCCCCCAACACCCCTTGGGTGCGTGTGTGAGACTACAGTCACGCAATATATTTGGTATTAGCATCTAAAGAACAAATAGCAACCTACTGTCACTTCCAGAAAGGGCCCTGACAGGTGAATGCAAATGTGGGCAATTCCTCCTATAGGAATGGTCCACCACACTTGTGTGCGTATTCTTTCTTCCCCTCTGCTTCCACAGTCTCTCCTTTTTGGACACTCACCCACTCTGGGCCCAACACTGAGGGCTGCTCAAGGGTCAGACCACTGTAGCAGTGTGATGGGGGTGGGTGGCATGGGACTGCGTGAGCTCAGATGCCTTCTCCACACTTCTGAGAGGTCTGCTCCAAGCTTTTCTCCTCTGCACCCACCAGCTGCACCCACTCCTTCCTCCCTGACCTTGCAAGTGAGTTCCTCTATGAGAACCGGAGTGTGACTGTCACCTCCTCCTGCAGGGGCTGCAGGTCCTGAAACAACAAGCTGAGAATTAGGTTGGGGGTGGGGGTGGGGGCCAGAGGCTGGGTGACAATGAGTAGACTAGGTTGGGGCTGGAGGAGGCGGTGGGGTTTCCCTGCGCTGGCTTGAAACTTGCTCCTCTTCTTGTTTTTTGTTCAAGCTCTTCTCTTTCCAGCCTTAGAGGTCCTTGGAAATGTGCCAGCTCTTGGACAGAGCAGTTTCAATTCTTTATTAGAAATCCCCTTCTTGGCTTCTTGGCCTCATTCCCCTCCGTCTCCTGACCTCCTTTTCTCATTTTGCTAATGAATTTTTTTGGAGTGAGGTCAAGATCGGGGTGGGCTGGGGTTTGGGGTTTAAGCTGTGCAGCCATTGGTAGCCTCTAGGCCTCTCACTTGAGCTTGGTTCGTACAGAGACTTTCCTGGGTGGTTTTCAACACACTGTCTGGCCTCAGATAAGGATACTTGCTTCTGGTGGACACCGTGCTGAGTAACAGGAAAGAGGGCCGAGTCATGGAGTAGGAAGACCTGGAGGCCTTTGTGCTCAGGTCAGTGAGCTTTCACCTGGGGTTGATGAGACCGAGTCGAGGCAAGGTGATCTACATTTGAAAAACAAATTTAAAAAATTATTCCTCTCATGCAAGGTTACTAGAGTCACATTTTTTCATAATAAACAAAACAACAACAAACAACAATAGCAAAAAAAAACACACCAAACTCTTGGACAGCACAGAAACATACAGAAAAAAAAAAAAAAAGAAGTTAAGATCACCCATAATTCTACAACCTGGAGGAAACTTTTCCTGGTATTTTGATGTATTTCCTTCTACTCTTTGTTCAATGCCTATTTTTGTCTCTATCTCTGCCTAAAATACATGGTATCTACAGTTTGATAGCCTGAGTTCTCCCCCCATTGCCATTCTTTTTTGAGTATTTCCCTGATAAAAATTCATCCAAAGCAGTGATCAACATTTAATGAATAGATATTTGCCTTCCAAGATTCAGACAGTGCTCTTATCCAGGGATTAGTTTTAAATTACTATGGTGACATTAACGTCCCCACTCAACACTACACACACACACACACACACATATACACCCCATACAAACTTCCACCTCTGAAGGTTTATCAGGAAGACAGGTGGATGGAACACCCCTTACTATGAGGGGCAGACTTTCCAGATGGGATCTGTGGGCTTGGGGTGGGGTGGAAGGCTGGGAGCACAGGGCATTGTGGGCACAGGGGGATTGTTTACAGCTGCTCATTCCCCCTTTTGAAGCTCCCACTCTTTGACCAGAGAACTGCCTCTGTTATAGAATGTGAACCACTTACCTGACAGCTGGGACCATGGCTCAAAACTATGTGGGTGTATATTTTGATGTTCAACCAAAACAATTCAACATGAACTCTGCCAAAATAAAACTGGATTGGACAAGAGAGTTTATCTGTTTTCCTGGGAGTGCTGACATTATTCTCCCTCATCGTGGTTTATTTTCCTGGTTCCCTAGGTTGCTCTTAATCTGGCAAATATTCCAGAAGAGATGTATCTTTCTGTGGAGACAGTGGCCAGCACAGCCCAAAAGGCCACTGGCACAGCCTATGTGCCCCCCAACATGGGCACAGATGATGGCAATATTTTGGGTTCTTGGAGGCTAGCACAAGACAGGAGAATGGGGTGTAGGTGGAAAGGACAGCCAACAGCAGCTGTGAGCCCACCTCAGAGAAACGTGACACAGAGAAAACGGGAGGGTTCCCAAGGAATGGCTCTGACGGCCAAGCTTCTCAGATTTTGAGGGTCAGCAGCTGGACTCTGCAGGGACTGATACCACTAGGAGAAAGAAATGAAAGGAAAATTAGTAAAGGAAGGAACAGGAGCAGGCCTTGATTGCCCGAGAGGCCGACTATCTTGCTTGGCCAACCAGAAGACAAAAGAACCACCAATTCAAAAGAAAATAGAATTTAGTATCCAATATTTCATAAAGAACATTCATGTATTGCCTGGGGGATGAGGTGAGGTAGAGGGGAAAGGCAGGGCCTCAATGAGTTTTTAATTAGTAGGGCCTCAACAGGTTTTTTTTTTTAGTTGATTTATTTATTCTGAGAATGAGAGGACAAGAATGAGAGAGAGAAAGAGAGACTGAGAGTGCACACTAGCAGGACAGGGGCAGAGAGAGAGAGAGAGAGGAGAGAGAGAATCCCAAGCAGGCTCTGCATTGACAGCTGACATTGAGTTCCAACTCACGAAACCATGAGATCATGAACCTGAGCAGAAACCAAGAGCCGGACACTTAATTGACTGAGCTACCCAGGCGCCCTCCTTAGCACTCTAAACCCCAAGGAAACTGTTACAACACCCTCTCCCTGTGGCATAGCTATCTTGGAAACAAGTTGGACCTTAGGCCAGATTAAAAGGGAGGTCGAGTAATTTTTGAATCAATTAAAACTGGGGACTTGTATTGTCTCAAGGTGAAACCCCTGGGTTGAGTGTGGGAGGCAAACATGGGAAATCTGTCTTGAGCATCCTTTCTCTTGGCTTTTATTGGTCTCCAATGGCTCATTACCTGGGCAGAATCACTGAAGATATTGGTGCTGCTACGGAATCAATGCTCTCGGTGTCGTCACCTGCCTTTACCATCAGACTCTTGGGAGACCACGCTGCTGTCATGAAAGCCCCGAATTATAGAGGTGAAGAGGGTACCTCCTCTGCCTTCAGGTGGCTTGTAGCCTAGGAGAAGAGGTGGAAGATAAATGACTGACTGGAGTTTGAAGCACATAAAGTAAGTTCTAAATTGTGGAAGAGGTGGTCGGTTGTGGACTCAGAAGTGAGGGCAAGGGGCACCTGGGTGGCTCAGTCGGTTGAGCATCCGACTTCGGCTCAGGTCGTGATATCACAGTTTGTGAGTTCGAGCCCTGCGTCGGGCTCTGTGCTGACAAATGGCTCAGAGCCTGGAGACTGCTTCGGATTCTCTATCTCCCTTTCTCTCTGCCCCTCCCCTGCTCATGCTCTGCCTCACTCTGTCTCTCAAAAATAAATAAATGTTAAAAAATCTTTAAAAAAAAGTGAGGGCAATTTTATTATAGGGTAGGGTTACAAAAAATGTCATGGAAGGGCTATCCAGGTCAGATGGGTCCTTCAAGGATAAGCAAGATTTCTCAGGTAGAAAAGATAGAACATATTTTCCGGGCTAAGGGAATTACATGGAAATCTGGGAGCACACGATGCTTTCCGGGAAAAGCAACTCTTCAGCGGGGGCCTTGAAGGGAGGGGTCACACATAGAGTGACACAGTGAAAGTCAGGGGAAGGGCACCTGAAACACCCACAGGAAGAAAGTCAGCAACCTTTCCATGGACAGTCAGGTGAGGCAGTATAGCGTGGTGGAAAGAACGTGTTTTTCCGAGTCAGGCACACCAGAGTTTTCATCTCAATCCTATCTCATTATTGTTAACTGACCTTGAACAAATTATCTAACATCTCTGATCCTTATTTTCATGATATGTAAATTGAAGATAATATTCTTAGCTCTCAGACTGTGCAAAGTTTAAACGATATGTGTTTAGAAAGTACCAAACAATTACACCTGACAGACCCTCATGAAATATAGCCCCTTCTCTTACCCACTGAAATGGAATAAATTAGGAAATGTAATTGTGCATCAAAAAGTTTTCTAGGGGTGCCTAGGAGGGTCAGTCGGTTGAGCGTATGACTCTTGGTTTCAACTCAGATCATGACCTCATGGTTTCTTGAGTTGGAGCCCTGCGTCAGGCTCTGTGCTGGTAGCATGGAGCTTGCTTTCTCTCTCTCCTTCTCTCTGCCCCTCCCCAATTCGTGCTGTCTCTGTCTTTCTCAAATAAATAAACTTTAAAAAATGTTTTCTATACTGTCATTTATTTTACATTTATTGACCACCTACTATGTGTTAGGTCCTGTGCTAGATAATGCAAGATGTCCAAGATGCAAGCTGTAAAAGAGAGAATAACATAGCTGAGGGGATCTTATGCAAAGAGGTCAAAGGCTAGGTATATAGTCTGAGAAGATAAGCCTAGAGCCATCTTAAGACTGTTGGAGACTGATGAATGAATGAATGTCCAGTCAATGAGTGCTGCAAATGAACTGCTGATGGACATAGAGCAGGGTAAGGTCACGGAGGGCTGGTGAGGGTTTGGAGGTGGCTGGAAAGGTGTCAAGGAACAGGAGAAATGTGAGCCAGAGCTCAAGCATGGTGAACCTTTGATGTGGTAGAGAGGGAAGGAGAGTTGTGCTAAGTGGTAAAAAATCAGTCAGGGAGCAAGGTGAGCTTAGGGTCTAGTCTAGTTGGATTGTAGAAGAGGGGTCCTGGGAGGTAATGTTGAAGGGCAAGTTGAAGCCAGATTTTGGAAAGCACTGGAAGGCAAGCTAGGGACTTCAATATCCATTTTAAGCAATGTCTTTTTTGTTGTGTGCTCTGGACCACACTGCTCCGGCCCCCCACACCCTGCACTTATTCATGCCACTTATTCTCTAGTATTTATATGTTACCCTGTATTATTTTCTCTGCTGGATATATGTGTCACATTGTGCCCTAAGCCAGAATGTAAATTCCATAGGATAGGTCACATAAAGATTTCCTAACTTGATATGACACAGTGTGGTAGCATGCCCACCTTTGAAGCTCAGAGGTAAAGAAGACTTGGGGGATACCCATGGAGAAGCTGGGATCACACTGTTGTGACAGTTTGTAGTAAGTCTCAGAGACTGTGTAGGCACCATCCTGAGCACATTTGGTCTCTCCAATGTTCATTTTAATGCTTTCGGTATTGTCTTAATGGTTTGAACCTCTGTCTCGATAGACCATATTTGATGTCCTTCCCATCCTCAACCATACAGACTCCAAGCTCTAAGTAGAGTGAACACTTTTCTCTTGAAGGGTCTTAGACTCCAGATTCTTTTAGGTTTTGCCTTGCCCAACTCCTTGACTTTCCTGAAAACAAAACAAAACAAAACGAAAACAGAAACAAAAACAACAACCAGAGTCTCCTCGTGTGACAAGAGAGCTGCTGTGTGCCCCTAACCCCCTTACTCTCGAGAGATCCCAAACTTGGACATTCCCACTGCCTTTCCTCAGCTTAAGTCTGAGGAGGACATCAACCAGGAACCTTCGGAATCAGGTGACCAAGGGCAGAAAGCAAGTACTATGCAGAGCAAACACGGCCTGCCTGGATGTTTGCTTTGGTTTAAAGAGTTACTGGGGATAGTATACTCACCTTTTGTTTTGCAGGCAGCTTTCCTTTCCTGGTAAATATCTGTTCCTGAGTAGCGATTTCTCCATGTGACCAGTCAAACAAATTCTTAAAATAGACCTGACTTTCTTCTCTGTGGGTCAACCAGGATGGCAACTGCATCACCTGGGCCATTGGCTCCACTCACATGCCAGGACAATGGCCACTCAGAAGTGTATGCTCTTCTTTTTTTTGTTTTTTTTTTTTTATATTTTATTTATTTCTAGGAGAGAGAGAGAGAGAGAGACAGCGTGAGCAGGGGAGGGTCAGAGAGAGAGGGAGTCACAGACTCCGAAACAGGCTCCAGGCTCTGAGCTGGCAGTCAGCACAGAGCCCGACGCGGGGCTCGAACCCACGAACCGCGAGATCATGACCTGAGCGAAAGTCGGACGCTCAACCGACTAAGCCACCCAGGCGCCCCAGAAGTGTATGCTCTTCTTATCTACCCAGGGCCCAGCTGGATTCACAGTCTCTGGAAGCCACAGCTTTTGGTGGTCCAAGTAGTAGGGTCCTCACATTAGTGTCTGCCACCCCAGACACTGCTAGAAACCTTCACAGCAGGGCACGCGCATGAATGGTCTCACAGACCTGGAGTAGATTACTTTGGTTCTATAGACACTTTTAAGCCTGGTTTTTCATGAAGTAAGACCAGATAACCTGGGGTGGGGGTGAATATGGGGCTGGAAAGAGGCCATATCTAGTGATTTCTAACAGGAACAAGGGCAAAATTTCCCCTTCCCCACTGGCACCTGCTTGCCCTATTAGGGAGTAGGGAGAGTCTGTAGCTGCTTGGTTGATTGGGTCAGGGATTAGCCCTCAAGGGCTGACTACCCTCAGATTAGTTTTTCTTTCCTCTTGGCCTCATACATATTTTCACTGGAGTAAGGCTACCTCTTTACAGACAGCCTTCAAATGATATACATGTGTGCACCTTCTGCCAGTTCTTTCCTCTGGCCTATGGTCCCTGTGTCCACACTGTTCTTTTCTCCTGGTAAATTCTTCCATTTACTCTGTATCCCTTCAAATCCTTACCATTCTTCAATGTCCAACACAACCTACCTCCTCCATATAGATTCCCAGAATGCCCCCTTGTGTTTCTTCACATTTTTATCTTGGTTCCTGTCTCTTTATGTTATGTGGGTCAGTTTCGTACACTCGTGGAGCCTATGAACTCCAGGAAGGCAGATGCCAAGCTGTATTCTTTTCATGTTTTGCTCACATTACCTAAGATAGCTCTCATTCCCAAGATCACTTATCTCCCCTTTGTCATTCACTTCTGAAATGCCCATGGGTACTTGCACAAAGTTGGTGATCCGTACATGCTCATTAGTTGATTTATCTATAGTCTATATTAAGGAGAAGACAGTAATTATTAAAATGATAAAAGGCTTAGTATGATCCAAGAGCCTTATTTTGGATCCTTGAAAATGAGCATGTCTAAACACATAATGGCCTTTGTGTGCATTTCTCTTTCAGTTAGTTGCTGGCCAAGGCAGCCTGGCTGTGGCCACTCTTCTGCTTAATTAGAACAATTCAAATTAGTACACATTAAATGAGAGTCTGCTAAGTGCACCTCACTCTGCTGGATCCTGGTAGTGGGACCTGTGGCCCTGCTCCTGGAGAAGAGGATTGAGAAGCCTTGATGAGTTGCCAGTCACTTATTTCCTTCTTAGCCATAATGGGAAATGGCCACGAGAGCTTAGAGCAATAGCCACAGGTTGCTCAGGGCAAGGAAAAGATAGGGAAGTTGTTCCAAGGAGTCAGAAGCTGGAATAAAGAATGTCAACTTCCAAGAACACAAACTGGTCGATGCTTGAAGTAAATATCATAGTTTGAGGTGACTCAAATGATTGATTATGCAAGTGTCAGAGCTGTCACTGGAGTCAGATGAGACTTCCAAGTGAGGGGAATCAGCCTGAAACTCTTTTTGGGAGAACAACCAAATCTTCAACAGTCATGGAACAAAGTCAGCAAAGGGCCCCGAGAAGAGCTAAACATACCAAGGTTGTCTGAAGTGTTTGAGGGCATGAACTTCATGGAAAAAAGTACAAATGAGGAACCACTTACGTGCTAGGGAGAGAGACCAGAAAGTACCCATGGCTGGTGAATCACAATCACAAAAGAGGGAAATCTCACCGATGCTGACCAGCAGCCACGGCTCAGCTTTATCACAGAGTGTTGGGGGGGAGTAGGGGTGGCAGGGTTGTCTTTAACTGAGGCACTTGAGCCATTCTGGGGATTTTGAGATGACAGAAACCATGAACCACATCAAACTTCCACTCATCTAACGACTTATAGAAATGTAATGTGTTTTTCAAAGAACCAGATAAATAGCTGAGAGTTACAAAAGCATGTCAGCTCATACCGAGTGATTGGAGCATGCAGTGTCCAGGATGCCATAACTTGATGACATAATAGTAGGATCCCATCTACTGATGGTCCCGAGAAAATGCTGAGATCATTGTCAACGTAGATAATGTTTCTAAGTCGCAAGGAGTTGGAGGAAGCCAAGATGAAGTATAATCTTGTCCACTCAAGGGTGGCTCTCAAGGGTGAGATGAGCAGAAGGAGGTAAGAGGTGAGGAAGCACTTATTAAGCACCTATTCATACCTTTTTGTGAATACTATCTCATTCAATCCTTTGTAGTAAGTATCACCCCCATTTTATACGTGAAGAAACTAAGGATCCTGAAATTTACATGACTCTGACAAGGTCACAGTGATAATAGTCATTAAAGTCAGGGTTCAAATTTAGGCAGCTTAGCTTCAAAGCCTTGGCTCTATCTTCTCCACTGCAGTGTTTTCCAGCTCTCTCTACTCTCTTTGGGTATGAAATCCCGGCCAGGGAGAGCCTCCAGAGAGGGCCTAGTCTAATTAGGACATGGGGGAGGAGATCAGGAGCTCCTTGCTCATAAAACCTCCTGGATCTTGGGCCAATCAAAAGCTAACAATTAAGCAACGCCCCTTCTAGGCCAACTCAACACTCTCCTATTTGGAATTTCTGTTTTTTCCCTAAAATGACATTTCTATGAGAAATATGCTTAACGAGGTGAAAGGTACATGTCATTGCCTTTTTCCCTTTGCTTTCCGCATATGATAACCTTTATGGTCGAATCCCAGTCTCACCGGTCTTTGCCCTCAGTGCCGAGAATATGCATGTTTACCCAATCTTTATGCCGCATGGCTCTGATCTGGACTAAGTCCACCTATCAGAGGGTGGGTGGCCTTCTACTGACCCTTCCAGGAAACACTTGTTCTTCCCAGGTTCCCCTGGGGCCTGTGCTAGTGGCAATAGTGCTGGGATGGGGGCAGAGTGGACAGCAGCCTCCTTCTCTGCAGGAAGTCCAGAAACAGTCCCACCAGCTTCTCCAGGATGGACCTCAAGTGCCTTTGCTCACTGTAAATCCTCCCCTTCCTTTCTTCTATTACTTCAAGCACTGGCTGCACATGCTTGTAACACATTTTTAACACCCGAGAGGAAAACAAGCAATGAGGATCTCATGCCTCATTTCAACACATAACATAAGGCAGCATTCGGTGGCAGGTGTAGGTTCTAGGAGCCACTTATCTTGTCCTTTACTCTTCCAGTCTTGAGATTGCTGTTCCTTAGGATTTTGTGCTGGGCATCTTCCCTTCCGAACAGTGTTCACATTCTCCCCGGGGCAATCTCATCCTTCAGTATGACAGCAATCGCCACTTCTATGTGATGACTCTGAAGTCTCTTCTCAGCTCCAGCACCTACTTGTCCACTAGACACCCCTGTCTGGAAGTCCCTCAGGATGCAGTGGCTGCTCCTCATGTCACTGTTGAGTGTGGAGGCTGTCTAAACCCTCAAGGTCAGCAGCTCAGGCAGAGGTAAACTTCTGACCTGTTGGATTTTACAGCCCCTCCTTTCATTGTTGTTGCTGTGCGAGACAGTTTGGAGTGGTGTACAGATCAGAAGTGTCAGAACTACAGCTGCGTTCAGATTCTGAACTTGTGCTTATCATCTACATCTATTCATCTATCTGAAGGCAACAGGTCAGTTTCTGTGGTAGCCAGTAGAGAGTTCCATCCAGGATTCCAGATCTGGCTCTGATGCAAGTGAGTTGGGTGGCTTTGGGCATGTCCCTTTGCCTCACTGGGTCTCATGAGATAGTTGACCGGGATGATTTCTAAAGTCCCGTCTGATTTCACCTATCAGTGCAAAGTATTCTAGCCCCTAAAAAAGATAAAACCTTTTTTTTTTTTTCAGACTAAGTTGGTAGCTTTTGTTAGGAGGAGATGCTACAAATCTTAGCAACTTGGCAAATGTCTCCCTGCCCCCCCGCCCCGTAGCTTTGTCCAGACCTCTCTGATTGAAGTTGAGAACTAGTTGTTGGTTTCACTACTGTTCAAAATTCAGACTTCTGTTCTAGTAGATGTACACATAGCACACTTGAAGAGGAAGGTGAAAATAGCTCCGTCTTACACAGACACTTATTTTTTTTTTTTAAATGTTTTATTTATTNATCATGACCTAAGCAAAAGTCGGACGCTTAACCGACTAAGCCACCCAGGCGCCCCTCACAGACATTTATTTTTGTCGAACTCATCCACTTTTCCTTCTGCCTGAAACATGGACCCACAGCACCAGTTGTGGGCCAAGTTCACTGGGCAAGCATTGGTCTACAAGGGTGACTGTGCACGAGGGAGCTATAACCCCAGGTTGTAAGCACTTGATAACATACCAGAAGCACAAACAATACATCTAAGTGAGTTGTTCTCTCGCTAGGTCTTCACCTTGGTAGGCGGATAGTTATTCTAAAACTGTTTGGGGCTACTACTTATTTCTGACAGTAAATTAATTTAAATTTTTATCAACGTGACATAAGCCGTGAGGCGAAACAAGTTGAATGTTCTAGAAACACCAACAGAGCATTCCAGTAGCTGCTGACCACCTCCCCCATACCTTGCTCCCCAGAGGCAACTGCATTCAGGTCTTTTAGTTACTTCTTGTCATACGAACACCCGTATTTTTAAATAATATCCTCCTACTACTGTCACTCGGTTAATAATATGACATTATTTTTAAAAATGTAGCATAGGTGAGGTTTTAGATTTCTTATACTGCCTTTCCTTCCTCTCATGCTTCCAATTCCTCCAACAGAGAATTAAAAATATATTCAGTGTCTAGATTATTATGGTCACCGAAAGTTTGCTCATGCTAAGCCAAGTAGTGGACTATAATTCTAACCTTTTGTGTTTTTTCCAGCAATTCATGATTGCATCCTTCCTCCTCCCAACCCCCTTTCTCCTCTTTCTTCTCTTTTTGTTCGTTATCTTTTGTATCTATGACTAAATTCCCCTACACCATTCAACATCCTCTCTGTACAGATTTCTATGTGGTCAAACCTAGTGCCTGTGGGGGATGGAGATAATTTATTTTTTAATATTGAAGCCTGCTATATGTACAGCTCCATTTTTTGTCCTGTTGACCTTTCCCCAGGGGTCTCTGCCCTCCAGCTCCTCTCTGGCTTGCTCTCCTGACCCACGGCAAACGTGCCCACATGAGACCTCATTTCATAGTCATCTCTGGAATTTGCATCATCTTTCTCTTATGTTACATCTCCTATTTCCCGGATCCCATTTATACCTCGTTTCATTGGGGCACATTTTCTAAGAATTCTCTGAGAAAGTGTCCATAGGCAATAAATATTTTGAAAATCTTGTCTGTATAAAAACGTCGGTATTAGATGCTCACATTTACTTGGGGCTCCTAGTTGGGAGCGGATGAAAATTCTTTTCCTTCAAAAAATTTTTTTGTCTACTAACTTCTAGTGCTGGTGTTGAGAAATCTGCTGTTATTAATATTCCTCATTTCTTTGTAACATGTTGTTCTCCCTAAAAGCTTCTGTTTGTCCACAGTATGGTAAAATCCCATGACTGTATACTTCAGTGTGAGTCCCTTTTTCTTCATTATGTTGGGCACTTTCTGAGCCCTTTCAGTTTGGAACTTTGTGTTCTTCAATTTCTTGTATCTTTTTATAATGTTTTCTCTATTATTTCTCTCTCTCTCTCTCTTCTTTCTGGAATATCGTTGTTTGGAAAATAACTCCCTGATTGATTCCCTGATTTTTAATCTACTTATCCATCACTTCACACATTTTTATACCTTTTGGGAGATTCCTTCAACTTCTTACAGTTTCCACTGAGTTTATTATCGTATCTGCACAATAAATTTAATCAATAAAGCACTTTTCTTATTCTCATGGTTCCCGGTTGTTTTCTCTTATTCTTGTTTCATGTGTATAATCTGTATTCTACATCTCTGAGGATACTAATTACATATTCATGGTAGTTTTCTGCTTTCTGAATTGCCTTTGTTTCCTCCAGGTTGTTT
The DNA here is from genome assembly GCF_008692635.1 of Crocuta crocuta. Lineage (NCBI taxonomy): Eukaryota > Metazoa > Chordata > Mammalia > Carnivora > Hyaenidae > Crocuta > Crocuta crocuta. Next base: position 7,838,189 of record NW_027529934.1, on the reverse strand, counting down.
TATTACTGTTTGTCATTATCTCTATCTTTCACGATAAAAGGGTTTTCTTTGATTCTCATGTTTCCTATTTGTCTGTTCTTATTTAATAATGAAAGGATTACACTTTAGGGTCATCTGGTGACAAGTGGGCTTTTTCACACAGGTTTGGTCATATTTGGAAGACAGAAAATGCAGTGCAAAGGCCTGGTCCTTGAAACAGGAGTCAAAGAATTAGCATGGTAAAAGCTGAATGCTGATCCCTCTTTCATTCAGGGAGATTTTATTTGTTTCATTCTTGGATTTAGAAATCATCCAAGAGATTAATAAGTGGTTACCCCTTTGAGATAATTTCAGGTGCTCTCCAAAACTTAGAACTGGATGTGAGATTGGAACTTCAGCTCATTGAGCCCACAGGGCACCCTCTTTGGAGATGGGCACAAACACTTAGCTGGAAAAGATTAAAAGAAAGATAAAGATAACCTGGGTATTATGACTGAGCATGGAGTTGGTATTGATGCAGTTGTGCCAAGCAAGAATGAGACTCTTGTATAGATATAAAATTCTGATGTTATATGATCTTTGTATTTTACTTTTAAGAGAGCAGCATCTTGTAATACCACTACATATGATTACCACTGTTGACTAGGAATCTCTCTGCAACAGGACAGTCGTGGAGGAATAGAGAAATTATAGATAACACTGTCTGCAGATAAGCTGAAATGTCTTCTCCCTATTCTGAAAACAAGTAGTTTTCAGATTTTAAATGAAAAGTGCCAGATCTGTGTTACTTCAATTCCAGCCATTGCCTGACATACAAATGCCTCAAATCCAACCCTGAACCCAAGGGAAATTCTTTTCTCCCTTTTATCTATTCATTTATCCACCCGACCACCTGTCAAGGCCAAGCTCTACCTACGTGTCAAGACCAAGTCTATGCAGCTATGCTCAACCATTGAATTCCATGGATTTCTCCTTTCCCTGAATGCCGGCAGCACAGCTGTCAGCATCACAGATTTTAGCATGTAGTAATTTATGACTTAGATCATCCTCCGGTGTGGTCACAAACACACAAATGTAAATGCAGTCTTATCCACGAGTCAGCTAATAGAGCTAACAGAGCGCTCCAAGGACAGGGATGAAGAGAACAGGCACTCTCAGGAATGGGCAACTGTACCTTTGCCCCAGTCAATTGCTCTCTGTCAGGAAAGCAGGTCAAGTGTCATAGATCTTCCAGTTTTTCAACAGAAGCCAGATATCCAGATTTTTACATGATTAAAAAAAAATGATGGTTCAATTTTCCAAAAACACTGTAGCACAAACACCGTGGGTGTATCACATTGTAGTTCTGCAGCCTCTGACATGCTTTCTCTCCGTGACATGATGAGCTTCTTGAACAACTTGTTTCTGAATTCCCCACAGCAGCTCACACTTGAACCAGAAAGCATAGTAGATGCCTGAGAAGTGCTTGTCCAACTTTCCAGAATACCGCATCCAAGCCAAGCAAAATTATTGCCTCAGCTGACTCTCTGTAGCCTGTAGGTGATACAAAGAGAAATCTCCTGAAACTTATTTACATAGTAAAGTCTCCTCATCTGTCCCCAAATCTGGTATGTCTTGGACTTTTGCCTGGCAGTCATAAATTAGATACTAATGTGTTCTCTACATAAAATCGTCTCTCAACCTTCCATTCTATACTTCTATACAAACACTAATAGTGTAAGCTCCCTATCTCTTCTTCTCATTTGCTTCTTACTCATCCTTCCACATATATGACTCCCCAGAATTTGCTGTCAATAATAAGGCCACCAGTAACTTCTTTGATGGTACATGCAGTGGTGGTAATTAGCTCTGCCAATCCTCTTATCTGACTTGAATGGGTCTATAGTGTTTGATGTTGTTGCTTATTTTCTCCTTTTTCTTTTTGTTTTTTGTTTTTGTTTTTTGAGAGAGAAAAAGAGAGTGCAAGCAGGGGAGGGGCAGGGGGAGAAGGGGAGAATCTCAAGCAGGCTCCACACCCAGTGCAGAGCCCAGTGTAGGAGCTCAATCTCAGGACCCTGAGATCATGACCTGAGCTGAAATCAAGAGTCGACACTTAACCTACCTATCCACCCAGGTGCCCCAATTATTTCCTTCTTCTTGAAACTCCTTTGATCCTTAGTCTTTGGGGCTCCACTTTCTCCTGAATTTTCTTCAATCTTCCTGGATACTCCTCAGCAGTCTCCTTTTCCTCCCCGATCTCCAACATGCCAATTGTCTGCAGGTTTCATTGCAGGCTGTCTCCCCTCTCCTTCTACACATTCACCCTGAATGACTTATCCGCTCCCATGACTCTCACCCCACCCCCTCCACCCATGAGTGCTGATGATACCCAGTTCTACCATCTCCGCTCCAGACCCATCTAATCAGCTGCCCTCTGGCAGTGTCTGTCTCCATTGATACTTCACACTCACAAGTCCAAGGCTGAGCTCATCATTCCCACTCTGTCTCCCACTGCTCCTCTTCCTGCTTCCTCTTCTCTGTGAGAGGCTCATCAATCATCTAGTGGGCCATACATGAATTCTGCAACTTCCTCCCCATATTAGATTATCCAATAAGCACAAAAACACAATGCTTGAAACACCAAGAAAACAAAATTAGGATGCCAAAAAGTTATCTTCAAAGAATTTAGTTCTTAGAAAGTGTATCAAACCAGGCGATTCCAAAAACAGAAGCTTTTTGGAATTGCTTACACCTATTTTATGGCTAGATATTACTTTTATTTTGATTGATATATGGGCATGGTGGTGGGCATAACCTTTTCAGGGCTTAGAACCATTAAATTCTTACTCTGGCTTTGGCTATCCTCAGCTACTCCCTCCCCATACCCAAGTGGCTCCTAAGCCCTGTTGATTTTGTCTCATTGATGACAACTGAGCCATGTCTAATGTTATCTTAGAGCTTTTGCTCTCTGCTACCTGGATTGTTATAGCGGTCTTTAATTAGCTCTCCCTTCCCATCTAGCCTTCATAGAGCTGTAGATCTGCTTCCTGTATGTCACCTTCCTTGCTAAAATCTTTCTATTGGCACCAAATGACTTCAAGAGAAGCTCCAACTACTTAGGCTAGGTGGACAAGGTCCTACGCACTCTGCTTCTCACTCGGCCTCCTCATCTCCATGTATAGCTCACTTATCACCTTCACACTAGACTTCCCATGCTCACTCCACCCCTGCACTCTCCCATATCCCCCCATCTANCTCTCTCTGACCCTCCCCTGCTCACGCTGTCTCTCTCTCTCTCTCCTAGAAATAAATAAAACATTAAAAAAAATTTTAAAAAAAGCTTTCAAAGAAGAAATAATCAAACATATAAAAAGAGACCCTGGCTAAGACATCATTTCCTTCTACCCCTAGGATTGTCCCTATGTCTTTTGGTCATAGCTACTGTCCATAAGATGCAGGTAGGTTTGTTCCTGGGGCCACACACAGAAGAGGGCCATTGTCCTCCTCCTCTCAATGCTTCTCTCAGTAAGAGCATCCTCATGTCACCAGCCACGAGCCAGCCCTCTCAGCTGACTGAACCCGTGTCTGCTGTAAACAGGGCTGGGGAGAACGCTCTGTGCACCTCCGGTCGGAGCTCAACCTTGGCTGGGGAGGATGGCATTACTCACTGGAGCCCCATCCTTTCTTCTCCCAACATTGTTTGCCCATTTTCATGGGGGGCTAAAATGGGGATGGAGGGGAGAGGCGGGAGAGCACAGAGGAGGGGAGCTGTTTGTTTTCTTCTTTGTGTTAACAATACAACATCTGTTCCCCAGCCTGGCAGCTGGACCAAAGTGAAATGATGTGAGCATTCACTGCTCTCTGATCAGGGGGTGGGGAGTGGGAGAAAGAAGGAGGGAGGGGTGCAGAGAGGGCCAAAGCCTTCTGGAACAATAACAACAGCAACAGTAAAGAGAATATCTCTAACTCTACTCGGCAGGTGGCCCACAGAACCCACAGAGCTGAGTAACTGGATGTTCCGGCCGATCCACGTGTTGTAACAACACACTGAGCCGCAATCTGTGTGCCTTTAAAAAAAAAACCACACAATTAGAAAGATAGTGTTTACCTGGTAAACACCTATCCTGGCTCATACACTTTGATAGAAAGCTTCTTTATTCACCCAAGAATAAACCTGAAAGAAGTAGGGTGAATGTAGAAAAGAAAAATGAGAGCTGGAGAGAGAACAGGACTGGCAGAGAAGGAGACATATTCTCCTAGCTTTCCTGAGATCTTACTCTCTGAGTCCTCTCACTCTGGTGTTCAATGCTGGCAGCTTCCGCCCGCCCCCCAGCCCCCGCCCCCATCTGTCAGGGCCGCGTCTCTCTTCTATCCACATTCATCAGCAGCATTTTCATCTAGTCGACTGTGTGTTTGTGCCACCTAGATGCTGACAGTTCCCAACATCCACGTCTAGTACACACCTCCTCCCTGCATCCAGCCTCATGTAGCCACCTGCCCTCTTGTCGTCTCCAATCGAATACCAAAAGGCATTTCCAGCTAAGCATCCTTCAGATGAGAGGCTGATGTCCGCCATCCCCCAGACTTGCTGTCCCATAGTCTTCCTCATCTCAGTTAATGGCAGCGTCTTCCTTCCTTGACTCGCCGACTCTCACATCCCACAACAGAGCTGATGGCACATCCTGTTTGCATCTTCAGAATGCCTCCCAGAACCACTTCTCCCCACCTCAAAGAGTTATCCTGCCCCAGGCCATCGTTAGTGCTTACCTAAATTATTACAACAGTTCCTGACTGCTCTGCTTGCCCCTGTGTGCTCCCCCTCCGCCCCCAACCCATCTACTCAATTCTTCACACAGCAGTCAGAGGGATCCTACACAGCTAATTTGGATCAGGTCACTCGCTCTTCTCAAAAGCCCCAAATGACTCCCCTCTTCACTCAGAGTAGAAGCCAGAGTTTGTATGGTGGCCTACAGAGTTCTCCATAATATGGTCTCCTATTAGCTCTGTGACTTGTCACATTGTTAACTCTGCCTCAGCTTTGCTGGCCTCTATCTCTTTCTAGAATATTCCAGGCACATTCTTGGCCCTCTCCCTGAACTGTTCTTCTGTCTAGTTTTTGCTCATCTTACACTCCCATCTTTAGGCCTTTATCTCAGCATTTTCTAATCTCCTTTCTTAATTTCTTTTTCTCCATATCACATCTTACCAACAAATTTTATTGTATATATTGTATTTATTTTGCTTATTGCCTCCTCTCAGTGATGATGCAAGCTGCATGATGTCAGGGAGAGTTTGTCTCTGCTGTAACCCTAGCACCTGGAACAGTGCTTGGCACATGGAAGGCATTCAATAAACATTTGATGAATGAATGAATTGGTGAATAAACAAATAAGTGAATGCATGATTCTGCTGTTGTTTATGGCAGAATGTTTGGACTGCGAGTACCTCATCCCACACCCTCTGAATCACTGGGAAAACGTTCGGTGAGTGTTTATTCTGGGTGTAACATTTCTCCTCCCCTGATAGAATGGCAGGCCAGGAAGGCAAGGTAGACTCTCTACTGCTAGGGACCCATTATGGCTCTTGGGAAAGGGATTTAGGGAGGCCTCCAGTAAAGGACATGGACAAAGGCTTCCATTCAAATTTATAGAGCTCCTTCCTGCTCCTTTGTACAGATTGGCTGATCTTAAGGATTCTGGGAAAAGGCAGTAGATTACAGATGAAGGTGACCTGGAAACAGCTGTCTCTCAGAAACAGAAGAGGAGAAAGTGAGGGATATAAGATATGAGGTCAGGGCTTATATCTTATCCCTTAGGAGCAGACTACAGCTCTCTCTTACTCCATCTTCCTTGGAGCTACCTGGGCCCTTGGCTTTGCTTCCTTTCCATCATCAGGGCTTGAAAAAAAAGAAATTGCAGTACAGTGATGTTTTCTTGTATCAGCCAGAGTGCCTTCTGTTTGCACAGTATGCTGAGAACTTCCATCTTCATTCACTGTGCAGTTTTTGAGGGCCAAACATATGCAAGGAAACTGTGCTAACGTGTTAGTGATACTGAAGAGAACTCTAATGCAGCAGAGTGAGTATAAAATGTTAATGAAATTAAAGCAACACCAGAAAGCAGTAGGCAGGCATTATTTCTTTTTCATAGATTAGAAAACAGAATCAGGGATTAAGTTGCTCAAGAATACCCGGGCATTAGAAAAGCTATGGGTATTGGATTTGACCTTGGGTATTCTGGTGTGCAATTCAGTGCTCTGATCTTTACACTCTGTGTTATTCATAGGTGACTTCCTCAACATTTTATAAGCCCGCACAAATTGTCACATTAGTTTGTGGCTTCCATCTACCTGGTCCAGAAGCACCAAGCAAAACGGTGTATGAGATGTGTCTTTGTTGAAGTCTGCCTGCTAAGTTTAGAGGCAGGGGCCTGACTTCTTTGATAATCCACTAGGGTTCTTCGACTCATGAATGTATCCCCTCTCTGCCACTTACTAGTGAGTGACACGGATGAAATTATTTAAACTTTCTAAGCCTCAGGTTCTTCATTTGTAGTATGGGGATAATAATAGTTTCTACATCAAAGGTTGTTACAAGGATCAGGGAATGTATATTTGCAAAGCATTACCTTGGTTTAGTGGGGCTGCTAACACAAAGTGCCACAGACTAGGTGTCTTAAACAACAGAAATGTATTTCTCACAGTTCTTGAGACTGGAAGCCCAAGATTAAGGTGTTGGCATGGTTCTTTCCTTCGGAGATCTCTCTCCCTGGCTTGCAGATGGCCACCATCTTGCTTTGTCCTCACAAGGTCTTTCCTCTGTGCACACATGCCCGTGGTGTTTTTGCATATGTCCTAATCTCTCTTTATAAGGACACCAGTCAGACTGGATTAGGGCTCAGCCTAACGGTCTCCTTTGAACTAATCACTCCTCTAAAGGCCCTATCTCCAAATGCAGTCACATTCTGAGATCATGAGGGTTAGAGTTTCAACATGTAAAGTTTGGGTGGGGGTGGGGGAAGGGCATAATTCAACTCATAACAAGCACCTAGAACACAGAGTGTTCAATAAGCTTAATTAAAATAAAACCTAACATCTTATTTGGATACGTATTCTCAGCATCTACTGCTTTCTAGGAGGAAGGAGTTCTGTAAGTTCATTGCCACATGTGTACAACAGCACTTCCCCCTCTTGTTTTAAGTGTGTCTCCCTCAAGTTTCCAGAATGGTTCCTTGTCCTAGTGCTTTTATACTATTGGATTTTGGAAGATTTTATTTACTTTCTTCATATCCTTTGTGATTTCCAAAGTTTGATGATATCCCTGCTCAGCCTTTAGCTTTCCAGACTGAGTGGTCCCATGGCCCAGCTGGAAGATCCTGGCCTGGGAGTCAGGAGACCTCAGTTCAAGCCTCAGTTCTGCCACAGTCAACTTTGGGGAAGTCTCATCAGCTTTCTGAAACCTGATTCTTCAGAGGAAGACTGGGAGAATGGACTCAGTGCTGAAGCTTCATGTTCAGTGGTCACAGAATGGATCATTGTTGTTGAATCCCACCTCTGTCACTTTTTAGTTGGGTGTCCTTGGGCAAGTTACTTAACCTCTCCAAGCCCCGGTTTCTTCACCTAGAACATAAGAATAGTGATATAATCTCATTTCATAGGGTTTCTGTGACCCTCACATGAAATAATGCAAATAATAACCCCTTACACTGTCCCCTTGGGTAAAAAGTCTTGGCATATCCTAAGTGTGCAAATCCCCTCCCTGGCTTCATTCTTTTCTCCAGCCATCTTTCCTGTGTATGTCTTTTCAGACAGCTAGTATCCAGAACACTATGCCCTCTCTAGTCCAGGTATACCAAAAGTTTGGTTTTCTTGATATAATAAAAATCTCCTTTTTTTTTCCTTTGGTTCATAATAATGTTCAGCATTTTGTTTGCCTCTTTTGGCCAAAGCAGTACATTGATTTCTGCTGGGTCAGAAACAGAAAACTCCCTCAGTAGACTGAATAGGCACACTGCAGTGAGACTGCTTAATAAAGGACTCCATCATAACCAGGATATGGAAGTCAGTGTCTGGAAGATTCTTGACAGTGGGTTTTATTATTATACTATTTGAAGCCTTTTATTACAGCCAAGTGCCAAATAATTTCTTTGTTTTTAGATTTTTGTGTAACGTTTACTGTAGTATCATAATATTAAGAGGCAGCAATTAATATTAATTTAATATCAAGAGATAGCAACGTTAGCCTTGCAATATTGCAATCCTCTTCCCTTCCATCCACAGAGCATGTAGAAAAATAGGAAAGGTGCTGTGACGCTTTCTTGCTAGTCAAGGCAAATATTTAAAACTTCTTGTTCCCATCTGAAAGGTTGACCAACACCTGATCCCTAAGTCCAAGTCACAAATCTTATAGCTTTTTTTTTTAATGTTTTTATTTATTTCTGAGAAAGATAGACAGAGTGAGCAGGGCAGGGTCAGAGAGAGAGAGAGAGGGAGACACAGAATCCAAAACAGCCTCCAGCCTCTGAGCTAGCTGTCAGCACAGAGCCTGATGTGGGGCTCAAACCCATGAGCAGTGAGATCATGACCTGAGCTGAAGTCAGACGCTTAACCGACTGAGCCACCCAGCCGCCCCTCATAGTTCTTCTATCTTAATAGCTCTTGAGACAGTTGCAGGGGAGATCATTGAAGGTGGTGGTAAGAAAGTGCAGACTCTTTAAAATTAGTGATTCACTTTCAAAGCAAACAAAATAAAAGTTAAGATTAAGTTGGGAGAACATTTTAATGTTCTGGGTTTATTCTTCTTCAGTTGTTTTAAAAATCAGATTTTTTTTTTTTACCCAAAGAGAATGAAAACACTAATTTGAAGGAATATGTGCACTCCTATGTTTATTGTAGCATTATTTATAAAAGCCAAATTATGGAAGCATTAGTAGCCCAAGGATCCATTAATAGATAAATGGATAAAAAAGATATGGTACACACACATCCACAGACAGACAGACATAAAATGGAATGAAATCCTTTTATTTGCAACAACATGGGTGGAGCTAGAGAATATAATACTAAGTGAAATAAACAAGAGAAAGACAAATACCACCATATGATTTCATTCATATGTGTAATTTAAGAAACAAACCAAAGGGGGAAGAAAAGAGACAAATCAAAAAACCTCAGACTCTTTTTTGTAAATATTTTATTTATTTCTGAGAGAGAGAGAGCGAGAGCGAGCAGGGGACCATCAGAGAGAGAGGGAGACACAGAATCTGAAACAGGCGCCAGGCTCTGAGCTAGCTGTCAGCACAGAGCCCGAAGTGGGGCTCGAACCTGTGAACTGCAAGATCATGACCTGAGCCAAAGTTGGACACTTAACCAACTGAGCCACCCAGGCGCCCCCAAAAACCTCAGACTCTTGATTATAGAGGACAAACAGATGGTTACTAGAAAGGCAGGGTGGGTGGGGATGCATGAAGTAGGTGAAGGGGATTAAGAGTACACTTACCTTGATGAGCACTGAGTAATATATGGAATTGCTGAATCACTGTATTGTTCACCTGAAACTAATATAGCACTGTAGGTAACTATACTGGAGTTAAAAAAATAAAAATAAGCTGCAACTGATTATAAATAAATATGAGAAATTTCAATGCAGCTAAAATGGTTTCCCTAAGTGCTCTATAAAAATACTTTTATTTTGTGAAAAGAAAGTAAAAGTTTATTGCCTCTAAAGGGATGTCAAAGACTCACCTAAATTTGATTTTCAACTGATGATCTATCACGAATGTGAAGACATCCGTTATATTTCATGGAAGGCTGCAATTTTCTTGGCTAAATTTCTTTGCCTCCTTCAGTTATTTTTTTTATATGACAGGGCTGCCCAGTTCTGGGTGCTTTGTCTAGTTGTCATTCAATGTCCCTGTTAATCTAAAAGTGTGGCATCCAGAGTTGAATTTATCGCTTCAGATATGGATTGACCTGAGCAAAACAAAGTGGTATTTCTACAGTCCCTCTTTGGAATGTTATATTTATAGTCTCATCAGCATTATGTCAACCACATCACTGTGGGGAAATAGGTTTTACTTACATAAATGGGTTAGAAAAAAGCCACCACCATGGGGCAAAAATGCCCAAGGTTAGATAGTGAGGTATTGTAATAAGATTATGAGTAACTTGTTATATCACCTGCAGGAAATTACTTTCCATCTGATGCTAATATACTACTATACCTCGATCACAAACACCACTTGCCCCCCAGACCCTTTGCTTCTCACACACGTAAGTTAGTAATTACTGTCTGATTGTTTTCTCCACATTCATGTGTGTAAGATCTTGTTTTCTTCATGTTCACCACGTGTAATATCTTGTGAGCTCAATAAATATGGAGACATAACGCTGTTCAGGGCTCTTGTCTCCTTCTGGACATTAGTCTCTCTTGCATTCAATTCTTTGTCCACTCTCTTGTGGGACCAGAGAGAACTCCACACTCATAGTCCGTGACACATCACGGTGTGGATTCACAACGTATCTCGTACTTACCTAAAACTCTATTTTCTTCTTCTGAATGCAAGAAATTTTTTAAGCTTTTAATTTTGAAATAATGATAGATTCCCAGGAAGTTGCAAAGATACTACAGAGAGGTCTTAAGTATCCTCCTTCTAGTTTTCCCCCATGTTATATTCTTCTTAACTATAATTTAAAAAAGCAGGAAATTGACATTGGTACAATGTGTGGTTGTAGTATTATGCCATTCTATCTATTTTTTAATGTTTATTTATTTTTGAGAGAGAGAGATTGTAAGCAGGGGAGGGGCAGAGAGAGAGGAGACAGAATCCCAAACAGGCTACCCACTGTCAGCACAAAGCCAGGTGAGGGAGAACCATGAGGTTACGACCTGAACCAAACTCAAGAGTCAGAGTTGGACACTTAATTGAGTGAGTCACCCAGGCTCCCCAATTTTACCTATCTTTTGACTTTAAAAGTCTGAGTTCATTAAATAGCATAACCCTATAACTATTTAAGTTTCTTCTTCTTTCGCCCTTATCGTTTGTAATTATATTGTCAGAGTTGAATTTTTGAGACCTTTTCATTTCACTAGAACATTTCTCTCTTCACATTTCTTAATACCTTGGACAAGAAAACAGCCACATGAGCATTCCCTCAGGGTTCCCCTCAGTACCTGGCATGACCACTCATTCAACTACTCAAACTAAAGTTCTTGGAGACTTGGTTCCTCCGCTTCACCTACACCCTGTTTCTAATGTATTAGTATATCTTGTCAATTTTACTTTCAAAATTTACCCTGAAGCTATTTCTTATCACTTCTACTAGGACCACCTTGGTTTAAGCTACCATCACGGTTTCCACCCTGACCTTGGGCCTCCTAACTGACCTTTCAGACCTACTCTCACCTCCCTCAAATCTATTCTCCCCAGACGACATAGAGAGATCCCTTAAAGAACTAGTATGAGAGGCACCTGGGTGGTTCAGTCGGTTAAGTATCTGACTTTGGCTCAGGTCATAATCTCACAGTTCCTGAGTTTAAGCCCCACATCAGGCTCTGTACTTACAGCTTGGAGCCTGAAGCCTGCTTCATATTCTGTGTCTCCCTCTCTCTGCCCCCTCAACTCATACTCTCTTTCTGCTTAGCGCTTCCAGTGGTTTTCCATTTAATAAGAACTAAGGACTTACTTATACAGCACTTATAGTAAGCCAAGGAATATTAGTGCTTCATGTATATTAACTCATTTAATTGTTACAACAACTATCTGAGGCAAATTCTAGTAGGATTTGCATTTTATAGATGAGGAATTTCCATCAGTAAGTGATTTTCCCACGGTCATACAGCTAGTATATGGAAGTGCCAGAATGAGATGTCATTCTGACAGGTCAGCTCAAGTATGCACAGTACCCTGTTTTGTCTTCTGCTTTTTGAAAGAAATCACTATGCGCAGCCCACACTTAAGGGGTGAGAATTATGTTCCACTTCCTTGAGGGAGAATCATTTGCATAGATTATTTGGAATTCTGCATGGGAGATTTGTCTCTTCTCCATTTATTATTATTCAATCATTTACTTATTTCAGTATGGACTCATAGATATTTATTTTACACCTTGGGTCATAATTCAATACTACTTTATTTCGTTGCTAAAATCATTCCAGTTTTGGCCATTGGAAGCACTTCATTTTGCTCTCGTATCCCTTTGACACACTCCCATCAGTGTGGGTTTTTTTGGTGTTTGTTTTTGTTTTTGAGCACTTCCTTACTTTCTGGCATACAAGATGTATTAAGCTTATCTTGTATATTTCCTGTCCCAATCCTAGAATCAGCCATTTGTCCAAAGAGTTTGCTCTAGTTTTTAATAACACCTATCACTACTTGACATTTTATGATATATTTATTTGTATATTTGCTTTTTGTCCCTCCCTCCCCATCTGTACTGTAAGTTTCACATGGAAATGAACTTGCTTTATTCAATGCTGTATTCTAGCCATAGAACTTAGCACATAGCATATGCTCAGTTTTGTTGAATCAATTTCTGACAATGTGACAAGTGGCCTTTTTGCTCTGAACTTTAATTTGCCTCCCCCCACCCCGAGGTTGTGAATATGAAACTCACCATTTACTTATGGAAATGGAATTACTTATGAAATGGAAATTTCCAGTTAATTTTGTTACTTAAATTCAGGTTTTACTCCTGAGCTCTATCACGTATGCCCTTTTCTTAGCGAGTTTTCCCTATGGTCTTTCTTTGCTACTCCTAGTAGCCTTCATGGAATCTGACTTTGTACTTTTATCTAGGGATGTCTTCTCATTCTAGTAGAAAACCCCCTTTTGAGGGCCTGAGTGGCTCAGTCAGTTGGGCCTCCGACTTTAGCTCAAGTCACGATCTCGCAGTCCATGGGTTTGAGCCCTGCGCTGACCGCTCAGAGCCTGAAGTCAGCTTTGGGTTCTGTCTCCCTTTCTCTCTCCCTCCCCTGCTTACACTCTCTCTCAAAAATGAATAAATGTTAAAAATCTATTACTAAAAAAAGAAAGAAAACCCCCTTGTTCACATAAATGAGTATCCTTTCTGTCACTTTCTTCCTGGTTCTTATGAGACTTACTCTGACTTTGGCCAGAATTTCATCCTCTCTGGTTAGCAATAGGTCAGAATGTGAAATTCTGTGGGGTAAGTTTTGTCATTGTTGTTTGTCGTGCATTTTCTTAGGCGTCTTTTCTCTTTCTACATTCTGAAATAATAGTAATAAGGGCTACAGAGAAAAGATAAAGCAGACAAGAAATATGTGAAATGCCAGGGTAGGGGGTTGATGTTTTAGATAACATAACCAGGGAAGGCTCCACTAGAAGGGGACTCTGACTAAAGTGCTGAAGGAAATGAGAGAGAGACAACCATGTGGTTATCTGGGAAAGAGTATTACTGACAGAACTGTGAATGCAAAGGTCCTGAGGCAGGAGCAAGCCTGACATGATCTAGAAATTAGCAAAGCAACCAATGTGGCTGCTGCCAAGTGAGGGAGAAGGAAATTAGTGGGAGATGAGATCAGGGAGCTATGGGAGGGGGAACAGGTCATATAAGTCACACTATGGACTTTCTGTCTTTATAAGGAATGAGTGATGGAGTCTTATAAATGTGTTTGTGAGTGTGTGTGTATGTGGGGGGGGGGGTGCACACATCTAGTAACCTGCAGCTGGGATAAAGCTGAAAAGGCAGACTAGAGCTAAATTTTGCCAGGCTAAGAATATTATGTATCCTACTGCATATCCATAGATACAGGTATATGTATTTACCAGATTCTTCCTTTTTAGTGGAAAGCCAGCCAGTAAGCAGAAGAGAGAGTGCAGGCACTCAGTAGTTGTCAGACTACAGTTTAGTTTTAAGCATACTGGGGGACTATATTGAACCACTGTCAATCGGTTTATTGATAATTTCTAAATTTTGTGGGTAGAGAAATGGATGCAGTCACAGATCATGAGTAAAATTTGAACCAATGCACCATCTGTAGGCACCACTTTCTTTTTTTTTTTTTCCTTAAATAGTTTATTGCCAAGTTGGTTTACATGGCACCACTTTCTTTAAGGATTTAGCTCTGATGAAAATTGCTACCAGATCTTATAACCTGGAGCTGGCATCAGAATTATCCAGAAGAGAGATTTTTGAAATATGTGTTCCTCAGCCTATCTCTAGGAATTCTGAGTCAGTAGTTTTGGGGAGGGTCCCAGGTATATGCATTTTAGAAAGTTTCCAGGTCATTCTGACGAGATGGGGCACGTTCAGGGTGGTATGGCCATAGACTGTTTCCAGGTCATTCTGATAAGCCTCTTTGATCAAGGAACCTCTGAATCAATGGAAGAAACAGCCCACTTTAATTTCTATGAAACACAAATTAGTGGAATGCATTGAAAATTCCTACCTCAGCTGTTTATGGGCAATAGAAGGATGAGAGATGCTGAGCTGCCTTTAAATATAGTTTCTTCTCACCTGGGGAGAATATCACCATTAAGGAATGTTTATATTCAGAGAAGCTTGGGCTAAAAGGTGCATTTGCACTATCTGTGAACAATGAGCAAATTGGTCCTGGGCTTTGCTGGGTCTATTTCTCCTAGTATATTGCTCCAATAATCAATCAGTGCCACAGCTCAGAGTAGTTTCTGGAGTGCCTCTGCTAGGATGAATATATTCTTCTGTTCCTAATTTAAAAAAACAACAACACTTGTTTAGGGCTTTATAAATTTCCGTCTTAGGGGGGAAGAAACTAAATCAGTTTGTTTGTTATTTGTATATCCTGCTAGACTGACTGATTGACTCTTTTGGTGGACAAATAGCTTCTCTAGAAGGTTCCACATGCCTGATCTAAGAAATAAACAAGTAACACCACAGAAGGTGTTTTAATATAGCAGCTAGGAGCCCAGGCTCCCTGTCAGACAGTTGTGAGCTCACTCTGGCTCTCTGCTGTGTGTCAGCTTTGTGGATTGGGGGTAACTAGTCCTGGCTTCACCATCTCTAGAAGGGGATCATAAAGGCATCTGTCCTCCTGTATTTCACAGGGGATAAGAGAGACTGTTTATGTAAAAATGCTTAGCACAGTGCCTAAATCATAGTTAATCTTTAATAAATATTAGCTCTTACCATTTTTCATAGATTCTGAGCTACATCCTGAAATTAAGTCTTACAATGATAATTTCCAGGTCTTTTTTTTCTTTAAAGGATATGAGATCTTAAAGTTGGTGCCATCTTGGATTTGATGAAACAGGTATTAAGGCTTACTAGAGTATGCCATAGTCAGTGACTTTAGCAAACGCAAATTGACACATAATAGCTTATGAGTTAATTCCTAATGTTTCATTTGAATAACTTGAATAGATCCAGAAGATACTTATCGTATTAGCAACTATGTCAATATGTCTATTTAGTAATAATAAATACTTTCTTTCAAAAATATTCCAATAGCCCCTTATTGGAATTCCAAGTAATGCAAATTGATGGCATTTTTCCCATCTATAAAAATAATTTTTTTAGGCATGCAGTGGTAGCCAAATATTATCTGAATTTACTGAAGATGGCATGGTGGTCTTTGGCTGCAGCAAGAGAGATTGCAGTCAGAGACAAAGAAGAACTGAGTAGACGAACAGATAGAAGTATTTGTAATGGCTTCCCCTGTCCCCTGCTCTGAGCTGAGCTGATGCTAATTAAGAGTCCTTGGAGACTGCTTGAAGTGTCTGTTGGAGGAGTGCTGCTAAGGATATATCCATCACATTGCTCAGGGGCCGTCTTTTCTGTTTAGTTATTCGACAGACATTCACTGAGACCCCTCCTAGGTGCAGGACTCTACCCTAGGAGGTACAAATCAGGTCCCTGCACCATAGACCTTGAGTAATGGGAGAAACACACAATAAGTGAATTATCAAATAAATAAATTAAAATTTTTTCATGCAGTGATTAGACATTAGAAAAACAACCAAACCAAAAAGGTCGGAGAAGGGAGACAGCTTTCAACTAGGCACCTTCTAGGATAGCACTCTGAGCTGAGGCCTGAATGACAAGAACAAGTTGGACATGCAATGATTTAAACAAAGGGCATTCTGGGAACACACACACACACACACACACACACACACATTGCACAAAGATCTTGAGTAAGGAATGACCCTGGTCTGTTCAAGGAGCAAAGAGGAAACCAGTGTGTTAGTTTCTGAGTTTGAAGGTCTGGAAATGATTTGTGCATCAGGGTTTCTAGGTGGAGGGGGAAAATGCTAAAGCTTAGAAACACACTTGGGCTACTCAGCCATATTCATCTTATGGACCCATGAACTGGATATCAAAACTCCTTTCCCTTTCTCATCCACTGCTCAAAAACTTAGGACCAGATCTGTGATCTTTGGTAAGGTGCATAGAAGCCTACGTTTTGTGTTAACTACTTTCCTGGCACCATCTTGTAGGCAACATGTTGAAAAACTCCTTTTTCTTTCTCTCTAATAATTCTTACTGTATTGCAAACTAGTCCTCGTTTATGTTATATTTCAGGGAAGTCACTTCAAATCTATCTGTGGATGAAGGTGGGTGTACAGTACGTACGTTCATAAACATGAGTGGATAGATGGGGGTAGTGGCATTTTCTTCATGGAATCTTCGAAACAGCATAGATTTTTCTTACCCAGCTGAATTTTGAGGCTGGCTTCTCTGTGACTTCCTGCTTCTTGGGTTTTCACATGTGGCTGAGGGTTTGCAGTAGTTATGTTCTATAAAGGCACAAACACTGAACTGAGGAATATGGAATAATGGCCCAGAGGAGACACAGGGTTAGGTTATAGGAACCTCTGGTTACAACTTTTATTTTTCTTATCAACCAACCAATACATACTCCTGTTCTATGTGTGTTTCTGCTTAAAAAAAAATCTTACTTAGTATATATTGTTGGGTCATTAATGTGGAATGCACGACTAACAGCACTAGAACTCATGCCTGAACAAAGCTTATGAAGCACATGTATTTTCTTTGTAGGGCACATCACAGCCTTCTTGTGCTTAGGAACATCAGACAGAACTTTGGCTTTATGCATGGAGACCATTTAAACAATGAAATCATTGACAAAAAGCACAAACATGTGAAAAATATGGCACTAAATAGACTATGAAAAGGACACTTGCTTGCAGTATAGGAGTTGAAACAAGAAGGCAGAGTACTGCCTAGTTTACCCTTAAAAAATAATTTTTTAATAAGAACCAGGCTCCAGGCTCCAAGCTGTCAGCACAGAGCCTGATGTGGGGCTCGAACCCACAAACCATGAGATCATGACCTGAGCCAAAGTCGGACGCTCAACCAACTGAGCCACCCAGGTGTCCCCCTAGTTTACCCTTAGATGGGAACATGTACGCCCAGCAACACCAGGTTTTCTCCATTCTGCGTGTGTTGGGAATGCCTAGAATGGTGTTCTTGGTATTGATTTGGGGGTTACAAATAAATTGTAGCAAGTAGGCAATTTTGCAATACAGAGCCCATGAATAGTGATTGACTGTATTTTTTAAAAATCTTGTTACCTTTGATGGTAACAAGATTACCAGGGTAATCCCAATATTGTGATGCATGGTAGCAAGTCTGACAACTCTTTAACCAATACCAGATACGGAGATTGTTTTCACTACTTGGAACACAGAGCCTGTACTACTGGGAGCATTTGGCAATTGACTGAGAAAACTTGTTTCTTGATGGTTTTTCCTAAGGAAGTTAAGGAATCAGAAGGCATGATCGAAGTGGTCTGTTGTATAAGAAATTCCTTGAAGCACTGTGCTCAAGAGGAGAGTAAAACATTCCAGCCTCTTACACAGAGAGGCCTTACTCTTCTGAGAGTCTGGACCTCCCAGGCTGCTGGCCTCAAGATGGCTGCCCAGATGGGGCGGAACAGGAACAGAAGGCAAGGATGAGGCTCTTCAGATCGTTTCCTCTTCTTGATCTTTCCGTGGCCCATGTTTGTGGTTTCCACCACCTTCCTAGGTGTCAATCTCAGTTCTTCAATCTCAGTTCATCCTCGGTGTTCCCTTCCTTAACTCCACTGATGACTAAGTTCTATCTGTTCTTTCCCTTGAATCTGGATCCTGCTTTCCTTGCCTACAGGCATTGCCTTACTCCATGTTTCATTAATGTTCCCCAAGCCTATTGGCATCAATGATTAATGGTTTTCTCCATCTCTGGCCTCAACTGCCTCCACGCCAAATTCTTCCTAGAAGAACCTCTTACTCAAAAACCTTCTGTGACTCCCCATATCTGCTGAGTTAAACTCAAACACGTTGACCTCAGACTCCTCTACCCCCATTCATAGTTCTTCCCAAAGTTATTCCAGATGCTTTTTCTAGTCTTGTCTGTCATAGTTCTTTACATGTTTTCATATGCACTAGGCAGACTGTCTTCCTTGCTATTTTCATAACAAAAGTAAAATTTCTAGACCTTGGATGAATAAAAACTAGAGGTTTTGAGAAGTTACATGGGCCAGAGACCTTACCATAGGGTGCAAACAGGTCCCACCTTGGTTTTCCCTATCCAAAGTATCATCTTAAAAAAAAAAATCCACTTAGAGTGGGTGTGTGATTGCAGATGGGGTATAAGAGATTCACTACCTCAAGGACAGTGAACACAGAGGAAGGCCAGAGATTATTCGACAGGCAAGAAAGTTGCATACCTGTTTTATTTTAAAATAACTATCTTTTCTTTTTTTTTTTTAAACAGTTTTTTTTTTTTTTTNCTCCAGGCTCTGAGATGGCAGTCAGCACAGGGCCTGACGCGGGGCTCGAACCCACGAACTGCGAGATCATGACCCAAGCGAAAGTCGGACGCTTAACCGACTAAGCCACCCAGGCGCCCCAATAACTATCTTTTCTTGAAGTCTCATGTTAACCTGAGCCAAAACTGTCTCCATTCCCTTTCTCCATACATATTTATTGAGTTCCTGTTAGGTTCCAGACACTTCCTGGGATTAAAATACACCATTGGACATTACAAGCATCTTCTCCCTCTGAGACAATTGGGGTCATCTGCCTGGGGTGATCACAAGCCTGTCAGTGTTCCCTATTGCCCTGAACTTGGTGATTCCCTCTTGAATAAAAGATAATCATGCTCCATGAACTGCCCAGGATCTTCAGGAGGGTGGGGCTAGCTGGAAGCGGGAAAGAACTTGCATATTAGGTCTTGATAGGTGCAGTACCCTACCATTTAAATGTCGGAGCAAGGAGCTACACACCCACATGGCTAATTCCACAATGGCATAGGCCATTTCAACCTGCTGTGAGCCTTCCTTGCCAACTTTACGTGAGCCTACATGTCCATTTATCAAGTTATCACCTCTTTCCCCTACACCCTCCCCTCCCCTCCAAAAAAAAAAAAAAAAAAAAGTAAGGTATATTTCCTTTTCTTTATGTTGTTTTTTCATGTCTCTCCTCACATCTGGCTTCTGCCACAACTGGCAGCAGAAGTGCTGACCTGTCATGAGAAAGGCTTTCTGGGGGACACGTGACCTGGGCGGCAGCAGCGACAGCAGCAGGAAGTACAGGAAATCTCATGAGACGGTCTGTTCTTGAACACTTGCCAGTCTTCTTCTGCAGTCTCATGAGGGAAAGAGAAGCATCCAAGTTACTGGGGGAGGTAACTGGAATGAAGTCCCAATTCTCAACTGTTTGAGGTTCACTCATAACTGACAAAATGATCACAGGTCGCAACTGTTAGACTCCAGCCACAGCCTGTGGCCATGGTGTTGTATGTTGAGATACTTCTTATTCTAACAGCTGCCAGCAGCCAGGGAACCCCACAGTTAATACTGGTGGTGAAAGGCATCAGGCAAGGCTTTCTCTGCAAGCGCGGTAGTGTGCTGGCTCATGGTAAAATGTTGCTATGGAGTCCTGGGGAGGTGACGTGAAAGGGGAGGGATAGTGGTCTGTTTGTGAGGCAACAAGGTAGCTGCTAGTTCTAAGGGAATGGGAAAAGTCTGGGTCATAGACCAGAGCTGACTTCCCTGGAAGACTCAGGATGGGGTCCTGTGATTGCCCTTGTATGCTTTGACAACGGATCACACACATTGTGAGCTCTGAGGTGAAGGAAGGAAAGAAGGAGGCGGGGAAGGGAGAGAGGGAGGGAAGAAAGAAAGAGAGAATGAGAGAAAGAAAGGAAGACAGAATGAGAGAAAGAAACTTTCTCTGCCACCTCTTTGGCAAGCATTTCCTGACACAGTGAGCTCCATTCTTAGAAATGGCTGGGCTTTACTGCCAGGGTTTGCTGAAAGCTCTGTGTTAAAGCCAACATAGAAAGACTGGCCCCCAGCCGAATGCTCTGACCTATCTAAATCTACCCGGGCACACATCCAACGACAGAACCCTCTCTTTTTGTTTTCGGCTTTGATCTCCCAGGACACACCTTGAGAGCTGGAAATTCTAGGATGGTTTGGTTCTGTTTTACATACACCAAAAGCGCTGGGCCAGGCACAGCCCCTACCGTAGAAATAGCATCTAATGAACCCAGTGGATGCCTTCTTCAAGAAAGACTGGCAGCTCAGTCTAATTTGGAGGAAAAATGAGAAGCAGCCTAAAATAAGGCCAGAGACCAGATATGTATGGGCCTTTGACCAACCATCACTCGTCAGAGCCTGGGATTCCAAAAACCCTCTGCCACTTGTCTTGCCTGAAGGAAAACTCTTCCTGAGGCTGCAACCATGAAGAGCAGAGCCTGGTACTGCCAGAGGCTTGGTGGAGTACAGCCCAGAATGGGACCTGCCAGTCACAGCACTAAGACTGGGGCCCCCGACATTGGGTTGAGGATTATCACCAGACTTGCCTCCTGGGCATGTTAACAAGGTCTTCCACATGCATGTGCCCGAGCTGAGAGCACGCTTATGTTGCTGATGATTTGGATGGAAGATATTAAATAACTGAATTCTAAAATGCAATCAAAGATGTGTATGATCAAAACAATTCGTCTTTCTAAAGGAAGCTCAGATATTACTTTGAGTGGATTTCCTCCTCCCTTCTCCCCACTGCGTACGGGTACCTTGGTGATTTGAAGCACGCGCCCACTCTTTGTCTTTACAAATTTTTTTCAACGTTTATTTCTTTTTGAGAGAGAGAGAGTGCAAGTTGGGGAGAGGCAAAGAGACAGGGAGACACAGAATCCAAAGCAGGCTCCAGGCTCTGAAGAGCCTGACAAGGGGCTCAAACCCATGAACCGTGAGATCATGACCTGAGCCAAAGTCTGATGCTTAACTGACTGAGCCATTTAATAGATGATGAATGTAGATGATAAAATTAAGGATGTATTTTAAAAATCTGTTTTTAAAACCTTGGTGTAACCCATTTATTTAAGAGGGGCTCCTTCACTTCTGCGAGGCAGGGGCAGGCGATGCAGAGTTTTTATCATTACCTGTCCTGGGCAAATGCTAAATAGTGCCTCTCTGCCACCACCATCAAAAACATAACAACACACAAGAAAACTTGCTACACACATTGCTTTCAAGCTGAACAGATATTTTCTTTTATTAAAAAATTTTTTTTTAATGTTTGTTTATTTTTTCAGAGAGAGAGAAGCAGAGAGAAAGGGAGACACAGAATCCGAAGCAGGCTCCAGGCTCTGAGCTGTCACAGGCTCTGAGCTGCCAGCATGAGCTTGACATGGGGCTTGAACTCATGAACTGTGAGATCATGACCTGGGCTGGAGTTGTACACTTAACCAACCGAGCCACCCAGGGGCCCCAGACAGATATTTTCTAATCCACATCGATTAACCCTAGGGTTGTTAGGAAAAGTTGCTTTTTTTTTTCTGTTTTATGGAAAAACCTCTTCTAAGTAATACTGTAATCATGAAGACGTCAGAATAATCACTTCAAGTCCCTGCTCATGGCCAATAATTTCCAAGTAACATACGAAGTAACACTTTTTCCACTTAATAATGTTGGCATTGTATAATTCTCCCACCTGCCTTATCTGATGTGATTCTTTGGAGTGGACGTGGTAAATTGGCCCGACTTGACCATCTTCACTTTACAGTGTGGAGGAGTGGTGGTCATGGAGGTGCATCTCCCAAACCCCCATCAAGGAGGGGACCAGTTGAGGGTGTGCGGTGGGATCAGAAGACAGCCTCTCACACCCGCTTCTCCAGACTTGCCTCAGTGGCCAGGAGCTGCCTCACCTAGTCACGCCCTTCTCAAGGGCAACTGAGTCCTGTGGACAGTATGAAGGCCCAGCATTTCAGCCCACTGCAGGGTCCCCGTGATAGGTGACGCTCACTCCAGAGCTCCCCACCAGGTCAGCCCAGGCTCTGTCACATCTGCATCGCACTGGAAACAGAATGTCTGAACATGTGATACCATGTGACCATGAGTCCAGAGTTGCTCACCTTGAGCTGGACCCTGTCATACCCATCAAGAAATAAGGGCAGGTGGGTTCAGCAATAATTCATTATAGAATCGAAGTGGTACATCTGGGAATGAGCACAAGAAGGACTAGAAGCCACATACAGGCTGCAGAGCAGAGAACTCAGACCCCTGTTGCATCAATGCCCCTCGCTCAGCCAGCATGCATGGCTGTAGGGGTGTCCTTCACAACAAGCTAAAGGAGGGTCAAAAGCACAAGCATGCTTTATGGATGGATCGGCTTGGCATGTGTGCAAGTTGAATGTCGATGACACTTGAACTATAGTCCTCAGGCCTGGCACTGAGAAAGAAGAGGCAAGAGAAGATTCTGCTAATGAGCAGAGCTTTGAGAAGTGCACAAGGCCATCCACACAGTGTGACACGAGATGTGGTCTGAGGTTAGAATATATATGGACTCACATGTTGGAGTATAATTTTCACAGGTACAATCTCTGATGTCTGACCCAGCCTTCTGAGTAAGGGAATGCGATTCTATTTTCTTTCCCTTGGGGGAGGCTGTGTCTGTCCCAGGATTGACCTGGCTTCTCTCTGGGCTCCCCAACTCAGCTCAGAGGGTCTCTTATAGGTTTAGGAGGCCACTCTGTCCTTTGGGGAAGTTGATGGTCCAGGATGCCAGCACAGAGCACATGTAGAGAACATGTCAAAACCAAATAGATCCTGAAACTTTATCCCCGGCTCTGGGTTATGGCCCCTCCTGCCACAGACTTCGAAGCCTGCACAAGGCCATGTGATTTTCTATAGCAGGACTGGCTAATGATAATACAAACCTAATGTAAACATACCTAGGCATATGTGGCAATACACTTAAATTCTCATTTTTAGCAATTTGGTCAAGTTTTGGGGGAGAAGAGGAGAAGAGTCCTCAATTAGCCACTTAATTGGTGACATAAGATAAATATTTCACTGTTTATCCATAGTCAGGAGAGGATGAAAAACTATGCTGAGAACTTTCAAGAAACTTATTTAAACAACAAGAGTATTTCTTTGTCATAGAAAGAAAGACTAGCTTAAAGAAGCCTTGTCACTTTTTCTCTTCTGACTCTGTAGCTTTTTCAAAATCCCCAAGGAATCAAGAAAACAGAAGTCAAAACTGGCTGAGATCCAGAGGATAATGCCCTTGTTGGCCAAAAATTTCGACAAAGTTAAAGTGGCACATTCACATGTAAGAACAGTGATGACCATCCTAGTAATACTAGTTAAGATAATAAAAGTAAAACTGTTATCTGCGGTTTTCAACCCTTACTTTTGATAAGAAACACTTGGGGAGTTTTAAAAGTATATAAACACCTCAGCTGTATTTCCTGAAACTCCAATTCAGTCATTCTGGGGAGGGAGCAAGGTATCTGCCTTTTTACGAAAGCTCCCGGGAGGTTTAATGTACAGCCTGAATGGGGACCTCTGAACTAGACCTTGACCTAGTACCAGGTAATTTTTATCCTCACAGGAGAACATACATACAGGAGGGAGGCCTAAAAGAATCGTCTCAAATTGCTCTACAGGGGCACCTGGGTGGCTCAGTCCGTTAAGTGTCCAACTTCGGCTCAGGCCCTGATCTCGCTGCCGTTTGGGTTCATGGATTTTGAGCCCGCCTCGGGCTCCATGCCAACAGCTCAGAACCTGCTTCAGGTTCTGTGTCTCCCTCTGTCTGCCCCTCCTCCCCCATCCCCTCTCAAAGATAAACATTAAAAAAAAAAAAAGAGTTCTACAGAAATCAGGTAAAGAGTAAGGCCTATTTTTAGTAACAAACCTTGAATCCCTATATTCAACAAAAGACCCTGAGAACCTTTCAAAACACAATATTGTATAATATCTACATTCCAAGCAGTAATACTGACTTGATTATGATTAATGAGGTGATACTATGTAAAGTTATTGTTTTACAATATTTCTGACTTGAGTTTTGTAAATGGGAGGGTAAATTTTCCATTGGGAGTGCCAGTTATTAAAAGAAAAAAACAAGTCTGCTGTTCTGTTGCCACTGTCCCAGAGGGTTTCTGAGACACCCTAGGCTGTCGGTGGAAAACTACAGTAGTGGCAGCCCGGTAGGGGGGTAAGCATTAGTCCAGAAGCTGCTCGACTTGGACCTTTGTCCTGTTGCAGACATGGCGTTAGTGAGTTATTTAACTGAGATCCTGTTCATCTGTAAAATGGAGACAATAGTGATTATTTTAATAACTTGAAAGGCAATTGTGAGGCGACATCAGATAAAAGCACTTTATAAAGAGCTGAACATTTATATATAGTCTCATCGTTATTCACTCTGATTATTATTATTACATGATTATCATTTCTTGTGCGACTTGACTGGTGAAGACGTAGTCTTATTTTATAAAAGGCCAATTTGGGAAATTACTCTTTTTTATTAAAAATCTTCGTTACTAAAGTTCTTACTTTTGGTTATCATCCTATCTCCATAGCAAAAACAGAACAAAACAAAACAAAACAAAACTCCACAAAAAACCCAAGAGAAGTGTCAAATAGGTACCCCAGAAAAATGGCCCTGAAAGACAAAATTATTGCAAAGGGTTTGTCTTACCTACATTACCCACCAATACTTTTTCTGTCCCAGTCTCGACTCTCATACTATGAAATCCCCACTCCAAGGCCCAAGGAAAAGCCAATGATTTCAGCACTCATGTTCCCAACAGAACTGTCTTACGGAGATTGTGGTAGGTATGCGATGAGAGAATGAATATGAAAACACTGTTCACTATAACACCCTAGACATGTGTGGGTGAACACCATGGTGGTAGCTATAGAGTCGATAGTGTTAATGACCGTGATACAGACCAATTTGTTAACCTTGAACACGTAGGTAAGGACATGAACCCCTGGTCCTCCGTCCAGTAGGAGATGTACTCAAGGAGACAGAGCAGCCGCTGGAAAAAGGGTAAGTCATGTAGCCTGAAACCTAGGATGGATTGGTTAAGAAGTCTTACGGTTCTAGGCCTCTACCCCATGCCTCTCAAATCTGAGAAATGCCAAACAGTTTCAGATGACCTTCACTGGGTTTTCTTCCCTGCATGCTTCTTTCTGGATAGTTTTCTTGAAGCTTTGTCATGCATGTCTCCTGTTCAGCTGAGCCTCTCTTCCCACACAACCTCAGTGGTCTCCACTCTACGGATCATAGGATTGATGTCAACACTGGTCAAAAGTCGGAGCGCAGAAAGGAAGGGGCATGCAGTGAGGAAGGCCTGTGTTCTTGTCCCCAGGGATGTTTCATAAATAATGCGTTCTTACAGTCCACTGCTCACTTTCTAATGGCTAAGCTCTCTGGCGAGAGCTATAAGGAAGTTTCCATTCTGGTGGGGAAGGCAGATGTAGGAAAGCGTTCTAAACTACCCCAGATTCTCAGAGCTGTAATTTCATTCAGTTGGAAGATAAAAAAGACTTCATGGAGGAATACCAGTGAAAATATGTTGAAAAAATTAGGTTAAAAAGCTAAATAAATGTAAGATCTGCAAAAACCTTCCAGAGATGTTCACTTTTTTTTCTTCCCAGATGGGAGAAGAAAAGTATCATTATCCCTGTCACGGTGCTTCTTCCATATCTTTTGGGTCCCTTATTCTGGCACGTGAAAATTTTTTCCTCTAACAACTGGGGACTTCTTCCTCCAGGGAGCCATGACATCCGCTCATTCCTCGGCAATACATCTTTGATCAAAACAGCTGAGTATAGGACCAACCCTCAGTTCTTCAGGATCAGGGTGGGAGGTCAGAGGTCAAAGATCCATAAATCTATTGCTCTCCCAAGCCATGAGCTGTCTCATTAGGTTAGCACAGAGCAGCAAATGGCCAAAAAGTCCTGTCCATGGAGTCCTGTTAGCCTCGTGAAACTTGGTCAAGGTTATAACTATGCTAGACCCTGATGCCAATGGCACCTCTCTTTTAAGGACATGGGGTGATTGTAAGGATGCTTACAACTTGCTGTGGGTAATAACAGCCCATCTGCCTTCATCACAAAATTTGAAACTCTGTCCTTTTATAAGAGGTTTTTATCAAAGTGTGTTCTGTTTTTTAATCTCTGGAAACTTTCCCGAACTCTACTGAGTTCCATTTTGCTGGCTTCATCTTACCCTGTGTATTTTAGCAGTTAGTGTCTGGTACTTCCTTTAGAGCAAGCTTTCTCAATGAGGGTTTTAGGGTGAAGAAGTAGACATTCTTCATATTGACTCTTTTTATAGGAAGATGAGGCAGGAGCCCAGGAATGTAAATAGACAGGCCCAAGAGAGTGTTTTGTGTGTGCGCAGATCCAAGAGTGTCACAGGCCACACTGGATCGGGGATGGAGCTCAATGAGAAACTGGGTAAAGGTTTATTCTCTTCTTAACTCCACTGGCTCCCTGGAGAATGAAATGATGACTTCAAAGAGTCTCTCCCACAGGGTCAGTAAGGTCTCTTACAACAGAGTGCAGATACAGGCCTTCATGTGAATCCATGATGGAGACAGTCACCAGAAATAAGTCAGAGATAAGCTCTCATTTTCTTATGGGCTTTGTGAAAGCAAACTGAGAAGGGAGGTGGGGGGAAAGGGTGAATAAGTGGGATCAGGGAAGTTGAGGAAAAGAAAGAGAATGTATCCAGGGTCTTTGGGCCCATTCACAGGAATGCTACAAGGTAGATGGGGGGTGACTGTAGGATCCTGAAATGGGCTCAGGTGGACATTTGTTTATTCTATATCAAAATTTCCTCATCCAAAAATTTTCCTTAGAACTATCCTTTTACTGTTTACTTAATGTATGTATGTTTTTAAGTTAAAGGTGTGTGTGTACATTTTTAAAAGTAAATTTTAAATTATGCAGCAAAGTAGTATGCACCTTTGCTAAGTCAGAAGATACCACCTGAGTGCCCTAGGGTGGACAAAATTTAGCATTACTATATAGTAAAGGTATGGAAGATTGGATTTTCTTGTGAGCTTCTAGAATGTTCCATAACAAAAGACTACCTTGGTCCTAGCTTCCTAAAAGCCAGTGGATAAAAGAGTTGGGCTGTTTCCCTTTGGGTAGACTAAGGATTGACCAGATTTCATGGAGGAATATAAAACAAAATATAAAAACTTCGCTTCACATTGGCTTAGGACAAATTAAGGGTAAATGAGCTGAAACAGCAGCAGCAGAGGGAATTTTGGTTAAAAACAAACAAAAACCAAAAAAAACCTCACTGATGTAAAAAAGAAAAAAAGTGTCATATTGCCCTAGTGGCTGGATCGAGACCCTGTGGGTGGATCAGGTATTGAATAAGAAAAGCATCTGACCACACAGGCATGGGTGGTTAGGTGAATGGACTGAACAACGTGAGATCCAGCTAATGTTCTATTTCTAGGAGGCTATTGTTTCTCCTGTGGTCTCATGAAGCCACAATTGAAGT
Organism: Crocuta crocuta; assembly: GCF_008692635.1. NCBI lineage: Eukaryota > Metazoa > Chordata > Mammalia > Carnivora > Hyaenidae > Crocuta > Crocuta crocuta. The sequence goes on along the minus strand of NW_027529934.1, from coordinate 7,810,467 downwards.
ATCACCTTCAAGCATCTGCAGGGCCTTCCCAAGTGTCCTCCTGCAAGTTGTGTGTGACTTAAGGCATCCTGGACCTTTCTCAAAGTAATAGGCACCAAGACACTTCCTCTCCATAGACAGCAGAAACCCTCAATGCCTTCCAAATATTTGAAGAATGTCAGGAGTCTATCACCTGTCATGGGCTGACACTTGAGAAAAGGAGGTCCTACCTGACTATGCTGTTAACTGGCTGTGAAACCAGGGCCAGTGGTCTAACATCTCCAGGCCTCATTGCCTCACCTGTGTCACAAGGGACTTGACTAGATAATCTTTAAGCTCCTTCCCAGCCCTGCATGTGTAATTCTATCGGAACCTGTGCTTTCCCCGGACTGACACTGACTGTGGGTCCACTTGGTTATATCAACAAGAGTCATTGCCAGGAGTTTCACCAGCTCCTCCCCCAGTCCCCTCTGTGAAGTCTCTTCTCCCACATTTATTTCTGGGAATCTCAGGGATCTCTTGCACATGCTCACTTGGCCACGTGCTTCCTCTTCCGGCAAGTACCCTTCTAGACATTAACTGCCTAAGAAGCCACCTGAGGACTTCTCGCCACCACAGCTGCTAGCGCCCTCCTGACCGTGCCAGTGTCCGATCTGGTGCTGCCCTTTGTCCCCAAAGCCACGCAGACCAATGAGCGGTTACAGTCTCAGGAGACTTCAGTATGCCTGAAACACCACAGGATTAGCACAGAAGCAGACAGAATGTTCCCGCTTCCCACTTTCTGTTATCGTTTGTTTCTCTGACATTGGAATTATGCTTTTTACATCTCTTCTAGCTTTGAAAACTGCTGTGGAAGCTTGAGCTTGCAGCTTCTCTTACCCTGGGGCCAAGTGAGTGGTCGGCTGGTACCTGGATACCCACCCCCACTCCTGCACATATATCCCTTCCAGGGTGACTTTTGCCAACCTTTCCATCATATCCAGGCAGGCAGGTCTGAATCCTTGACGTGGGTAACTCTTTAAGCTGAAATGGGAGACCCTGATATGCTATTTTTTATTTTATTTTATTTTATTTTATTTTATTATTTTCTTTTATTTCATTTTACTTTATTTTATCCTATTTCCTTTTTTAGACAGAGGGACAGAGCATAAGTAGGGAAGGGTAGAGGGAGAGAGAGAGAGAAAAAAAAAAACCCGAGGAGCCTCCATGCCCAGATAGAGCCTGAGGCAGGGCTCTATCTCATGACTGTGAGATCAATGACCAGAGCTGAAATTCAGAGTCAGATACTTCACCCACTGAGCACCAGGTGCCCCAATACTTCTTTTTATGTTTTCTGAAGAGAGAGAGCAAGCATGAATGGAGGAGAGGAACTGAGAGAGAGAGAGAGAGAGAGAATCCCAAAGAGTCTCTACAATCAGCATAGAGCCCAATGTGGGGCTCCATCTCATGACTGCAAGATCATAACCTGATCCAAAATCAAGAGTCAGATGGTTAACCGACCGAGCACTCATAAGCCCCTCTGATGTGCTATTTAAAAAAAAAAAAAAAAAAAAAAGATGAAGCAGGAAGTTGCAGGAGTCTTAAACCATTCATCTTGAAGACTATTCATGGAAATAGGGAAATTAAACACAGCATCCTTGAATATATACCCTCTACACCTAAGCTTGGGCTATTGTTGCCTTCATAATGACAATTTACCTCTGGGAGTTAGAGAACGGGCGCTCACTACTGCCCAGTACAATCATGTAGGGCTGGATCAGGTATCAGGAGGAAATGAGAACAAAGCTATATTGTCAGGAAGCCTGAAGGCTGACCCAAACAAAGCAGAGCTCCAGAAAACTATTGTGGAAATATTTCCCCCCTAGCTGCCTGTGGTTGTTCAACCCAATCCTTAGCCAGACTGGACCAGGAGAGGAAAACTACTTATCATTTAGCAGAGAGGCCTCCATGTTGCTATTCCATTAAAGAGAAAAACAAAAAGAGAAAAATGAGAATGGTGGTGTGAGGCACAACGTAGGAGAAGCCCACACTTCTGCCCTCATTCTCCACTCTCTCCTCAAGGTTGCTTTCCAGGAGAAAACATCCATTCGATTTAAACACACATCTTCCTTTTAAATTTTTTTTTTTTAATGTTTTATTTATTTCTAGGAGAGAGAGAGAGAGACAGCGTGAGCAGGGGAGGGTCAGAGAGAGAGGGAGTCACAGACTCTGAAACAGTCTCCAGGCTCTGAGCTGGCAGTCAGCACAGAGCCCGACACGGGGCTCGAACCCACGAACCGCGAGATCATGACCCGAGCGAAAGTCGGACGCTTAACCGACTAAGCCACCCAGGCGCCCCACACATCTTCCTTTTAAAGAGTTCGTACCTTTTAAAGAGTTCGTACTTGCTCACATGCTCATTTGATTACCTGGGGGCCAATGAGGGTAGGAAATCCCAGAGGCAAAAAGGGGGCCCAAGACAGTGAACCCAGGATCTTTAGTAGTGAGTGAATGGTTGGGCTGGAAAAATTGGAAGTCAGAATGGAATCTAAAATGAGCTCTGTTATCAATAAGATCATTCAAGCCATTCTGCTTCTCTTGATAATCACGTGGACATCCCAGAGGAGATTTAAATGCCCTGCCAGAGGACACAGAGGGTGTGGTGGATGTGTGTTTAAGCCACAGTCTGAGTGAGATTAAATTTCTCTAGGATCTATCAGAGACTTTCTAGTTGTTGTTGCTGTTGTATTCCCAAATCAATTCCTTTTCTAAGAGTAGAAGCTGTAGAGAAATCCTGCAAAAGGAAGAATTGAAGATGAATCCCAGTAATGGAAAGAGCAGAGGGACAGGACTTGTACAAATGAGCTACTTAGTTCATACATTTATCCATCCATTCATTCAACACATACATATTCATGAAACCCCTACTATGTTGTGAGCACTATAGCTTTAGGGAGATATTGGGGAACCAAATAGAAAAGGTTGCTGCATTTTTGGAGCTTCTAGCCTGGACAGACTAATAGGACAAAAATAAATTATGTAACTGTAATTGTGGTAAGCGTTAGGAAGGAGAACAGGGTGCTATGAAAGCAAATAGCAGGGGTGGTGATGGGTCAGAAAAATTTCCATGAGGAAAGCTGAGCCCTGAAGGATTAGCCAGATGAAGGGGAGGGGAGGCTGGGGAAATGATCTAAGCAGGAAATAATAGCATGAGTGAAGGGAGAGGCAGATGAAAAAGTGAATCTCAAAAAAAAAAAAAAAAAAAAGAAGCTATCTGTAATGAGCAAATGAACAAAACTCAATGAAGAGAAGGCAAAACAAAATAAAGCCAAACCCCGGGGGGGCAGGGAGGGGGGGCAAAATCTGCTCCAAAAAGGTGCCAGCTGTGGCACTGAGTGGGTGCAGGGCCCTTTTCATCCATCTGTCCTGGCTTCTGTCCCTGTTACACAGATAGCCAATGGCGTTGTGTGGAAGCACAGGGTCAAATCCTTCAGTACTGCATTCCCAAGACATTGTCCTAAGCCAGATGATGGCCATAAATTCCTTATAAAATTAATATGGTTGTCAAGTGGCAGGATGGCAAAGGTAGAGGTGATATAACGAAAATTACTGAGCACTTCTGATGTGGCAGACGATGTCTAGGTGCTTGGCGTGTATTATCTCATTTAACATTCAAATTGCCCTGCACAGTGGAGAGTAGTATGCACTTTACACTCTGTGGAGGAACTGCAGCCCAGCGAAGCTAAGTGACTAGCTCAGCAAGCTCAAGATGGAGATGAGCCAGCTCTAGTTGGTCTCTTATGTCGGACATCACTTCTACTCTGCTTTGTGGCCTTAGAAGAACCCATGGAGGTCATCTGGTTCCAGCCTGTTAATCTGTAGAGGGGACTTGGAGTTCACAAAGGTTAAGAGATTCATATAAAGCCTCAGGATTAGTGGCTAATGCAGGACTAGACCTCTGGCTCTCATTGGTAATCCATACATTTTCCTCATTTCTTACCATTTTATAAACAAAGTAAAACTACACATAAATTCATCACCATTTTTCTTGACTCACACCCTTTTCTTCCCTGAGAACTTCAGTGTTGAAATATGTAGTGGGGGCTTTGTGCTAGAAAAAAGACTATTAGCTAAGTGATACAGTTCATAATGAAGCAATCGTACTTTAGTTTATTTTTGAATTTGGCTGTTTGTATTTTCAACTCTATTAAAACAGGACACACTTGATTAAGCAACTGACTTGTGCTTTTTATAGCATTCTTCTATATTCGTCTAATAAAATGGCAAGTCTTGAAGAAAGTGTGTTTAATTGATTAGCTGCTCTAATAAAATCTCCTATCCAGGATAATGTCTCAGTCCATACACTGAATCAGTAAAACGACACTGTGGAACAGGAGACGGGAAATTGGTAGCCATTGCTACACGTGCTATGACAAGAGTTGCTTCTAATTAGTTGTGACTTTAAACGTATTACTTCATTCTGCTGGCCTTGGATTCTGTATCTGGGAAATGCAGGGATTCTACCTGATAGACTGTATGGTTCCTTTTAGATTTGAATTTCAGTGAGATGATGGACTTGGAGACTTAGTCACAACTAGCCAACCCTCTCTTCCTCAACAATCCCCAGCCATCATTTTCTTTCTTTTTTTTCTGATTTATATTTTTATTTATTTTATTTTTATTTTTTACAAATAGTTTATTGTTAAGTTGGTTTCCACATAACACCCAATGCCCAGCCATCATTTTCACCTGCCGGTCCCTGAGCTTTGATTTCCAGCCCTTCCCTACTGGGTTTCACGAATACCCTGGGCGATCTTCTGACATTTTCAATTCCTGGGCCTGAGCGCCCCCTAGTCACACAGGGGTAAACTGTCAGCTCTGGAAGACATCCGGTTCTGGGCAGCTGGCTTCTCACTAAGATCAGCACCAAATCCCTGCACCTCCCTGTAATCCAGGCAAGAACACTGCAGCTTTCGTGGCTTGGGCAGGGAGGGGGCTTGGAGGACAGGAGGGAGCGGGTGGCAAGCCCTGTCATCAGACACTGCGGTGCAGGGGCACTGCCCCGCCAGCAGGGGCATTCAGCATGGAAGGGGGTGAACTAGAGGCCTAGCAGATGCTCCCTGTGGAAACAAATCAGTGACCACACAGTGAGTGTGTCAGGGCTAAAGAACAGTCACTGGAAAAAATGCATTCACAGAAAATGATCCAAAGGTTATTACTAGTTGTGTGTATTGCTTATATTATCTTCCTATCCGTCTAAATATTATGTGTGTATTTCGACAGATTTTATCCTTGTGTATATACCATTTTGCTGCTTTTTCCATTTTTGATACATACCTCCTATACTCTTAGTCCACATAATATTTGTTTTAGACCTTTTATGATATGGCTGTACTATAGCGAGGCACTTTTTGAAGTAGCATCTATTCACACACCTGTATATGTATGTGGTATATGTGTGTACTGTGTATGTTTGTGCATGTGCATGGTGTATGTGTTGTAAGAGTTGTGTGGTGTGTGTGTGTGCATGTGATGCACATTTATGTGTGTAGTATCGGGTGTATATTTGTGTGTATGTGTATATATCTGTGGTAGGTATATTTATGTTTGTGTGTGGAATATGTGTTGTGTGTGTGTATGTGTGGTATATGTAGATGTCTCTGATATTTGTGTGGTATGCATCTGCTTTATGTACATTTACATGTTTACACATATGTATATTTGTGTTTATACATGTGCTTATATTTGCTTATGTATGTGTGAGCATGTGTGGGTACATTTGTATATAAATATATATGTATATTTATGGTGTGTTTGTTTCTCTATGTGTGTCTCTGTGTATATGTGTGTGAGATGTGTAGTATGTATGTTTGTGTCTCTCTGCGTGTGTATCTGTGTGTGGTGTGTGTATGTGTGTGTGTGTGGGATGTGTGGTGTGTATGTGTCTCTCTGTATCTATGTGTGTGGGATGTGTGTGGGTGTGTGTGTTCACCCCTGTGTGGTGGCCACAGCCCTGTAGCTCTGGATCCTGGGCCTTAGCCTCTCTGCCAGGAAACAGAGCTCCCACACGGACTGGGGTTGGACTGGGAGCAGGGGACGTGATCCCCATGGAAGGTGTTTACAAGCCTGTGCAGTCACCGTGCCTGACTGTGTGGTCTGCCCACTACTTCTGCAGAGGACGAGTGTCTGCAGTTATCAGCAGATACAGGACACTCAGGAAACCGCTATCGCAGGCACCAGAGTGCTTGACTTCATGGGATGTGTTTTTTCTCCAAGATCATATTTTCATTCTCCTGTAAAAAAAAAAAAAAAAAAGTGTTGCAGGAGAAAACATTTCTTGGGTGAATCAGTTCATCATTCTTGGTAGCCAGGTCCATTTCTATAGCCTTCGATCCTCTTCCAGAAGCAGGAAGGGGTGATATACACTGAATAGCCTTTCCCCAGTATTCTGGCCCCAGTGTTCTGCTGGGCTTGCACACACAGCTCTGCCTCCCCCCACACAAGTGAGCACACCTCCTCCATGTCCCTCTTTGTTGGTCTCTGGTCCTCTGACTTGGATCATACCCAGAAGGTGAAGACACTGGGCCACAGCACTCTGGTTTCATGTTCTGTTTAAAACCGCGGTGAACTAACTCCTCTAGCATGTGCTGAGTAGGCGAGGCCAGGAACCGGGTTACACTTGGAGGACAGGATGGCGAGCCGTGTAACACAGTGGGTAAGAACCCATTCACCTCCCATCTTCACCTCTCACTCTGTGACCCAGGACAAGGAACTTCCTAAGGTTTCTGTGAAATAAGTTCTGGTCCCCCTGGATTGCTCCGAGGCCTGGCATGAAGAACCTGGAACGTTGACAGTCCATACATGTTAGCTGCTGTGTGGATTGGCTCCCTCAGCCTTCATCTCAGTCTCCTGGGCGAGGAGGTCAGAAAGCTGAGCACCATGTTCTCAGATGTTTTTGCATTTTGATTTCCAGATGCAGGTGGTCTTGCACCACGTAGATGAATTCAGCCTAAGAAGTGGAAGACAGAACCTATTCCCCTTTTCGCCATTTTTGCTGGCAAGCAAAGTTGTGCAGATGTGAAGTTTCTGTGCGATGGTGCTCTGGCGTCCATTTCTAGCTTCTGGGGTACTGGGAGTCAGGGGTCAGTCAGCCTCAGTTTCTTATTCCAGCAGGGCTCCAGAGGTGCCCCAGAGATGCTCACTCCCCCAGTGGGTCATTTCTATATTGTTTTGGGAGCCATTTCTGGAGCCCCAGCCTAGAGCCTGCTCCTTCAGCTACTTCACTAACTTTGTAAGCCTCTTATTCCTTGATTAAATACCTTCCTGCTTAATATGAGTAAGACAATTTCTGTTTCTTGCATTGAATCCTGATGGATGCAATTATTATTACTTGCATATAAAATTAAAGTAATAGCAGCCATCACATATTGGTTATACCATAAGTTCAGGTTTTTACAGATGTTAAGTAATTCCATCTTTCCAGGAAAACCACACAGTCTGTAAGAGGCCTAATCAAGGCAGGAATTGAGATCTTTCTGCCACTGGTGGCCAGGTGCCTACTTACTACACCATACTGTTCCTTCTCTGGGGGAGCTCAGAGTGCAGCGAGGATGGTGACTTGCAGTGGGGAAAATCCTGGGAAGAGCTGTGGGGCCCAGGCTGTAGGATCCCAGAAGAGAAAAATGTCTAATTCTGCCCAGGGCTTGGAAACCCAAGATGGCGTCTGCTTTCCACCTTGGCAAGAGGTGGTGACCTCCTAGTCCTGGACATGTTGGGGGACCCTGCCTCAAAGACCCAGTGGCTTATTTCACAAGTAATCATAATTTAGAGGCCCCAAATCTGCATGTTTGCAAAGGCGACTATCCGCCCTTTTGTCCAGCTAAGTCATGGCTGGTCCTGGAACATGCAGATTCCTTTGTGGGACTCATTGCTGAGGGCAGTTTGAGGAGCTCACTGAGCTGAAGATTCCGGCGGCCCAGGGCAGAGGTGTGCACTCATCTTCAACATGGCTCTTTCCGTGTTCTCATGAGACTTCCGTGCCTTAGCAGAGTTGAGAGTTAACTCTGTTAACTCTGTTGAGAGTGCCTCCAGGTCAGAAAGCTTGCCTTAGTCAGGTCTGCACCCCTGTCACCTAGCACATTGCAGATGCTCAGTGAATGAATGAATGAATGGATGAATGAAGCAGCAGCAGCCTATAGCCCCTGCTCACCTCAAACAGGAGTGAGAAGCTGGCTCTGTTCTCTCCGCTGGATGCTGGGGCAAGAAGCACAAGCCACACCTGGCGCATCAGTCCCGGAAGAGGTGAAAGCAGGATGTGGTTGAGTGGGTGGGAGGTGGATGTAGGGACTCTGATTTCTTGGCTCTCAGCCTCTCGTTTCCAGGATTTACTCCCACCCCTTAATTTCTAGGTTATGGGTCTTGTAAAATTATATTCATTGGGCAATTAGGGACCTAATCTGGAGCACATTTTCTAATTCCTAGCCCCTGGGCAACTGGCTCCTCTCCCTCCTCATTTAGTCCAACAGCCCCTGAGCACACCCTCAGCAGAGCTCTAGGCAGAAGTGCAAGGGTCTATGGCTATACCACCCTGAACGTGCCCGATCTCGGCTGATCTCGGAAGCTAAGCAGGGTCGGGCCTGGTTAGTACTTGGATGGGAGAAGTGCAAGGAATTGCAGGAGACTCTGGTACCGGGACAACTTGTAGATGATGTCAGAGAGGCAGAGACCACCACAGATGCACACCTCAAATAGCCTAGGTCTCACAGGACCTGAAATACCATGGTGTTGTATAGGGAGGACAAAAAGGAGGCTTAGGAATTGGGCAGTTTCTAGAAGATGAGATAAAAGGAAGGAAGTTACCGTGGAGATGTGGAAACACTCTCAAAATAATATCACAGATTGCACGGATATACCACTTGACAATTTAAAAAGCTTTCTTATATATATATAGTATATCATATAGTGGCCTTGTAAAGTAGGCAGAGCAGACATTATTATGCAAGTTTAAGAAAATAAACCTGAAGCTTGGGGATGAGGTCTTCTGATCCCAAATCCAGCTCCCTGGTAAAAATCAGGACCAGTGTGATACAAGGTTACACCAATATTTTTTAAATTTTGTAGTCCACGTTACTTGATTCCGGTCCCTCTCTGTGTATGCAGGAGTTTAGTCTCCTGAAAATGCTGCCTTGATTAGTTCTGGGAATCCCTAAAGGGCTTCTCACATGTGTTTAAGAACAAGGACACTCACAAAATTTTCGCTTCTGGTGATTGCCCAGTTTTGCTGGGCCTTCTGAAGGCCACACCACCCTGGGCCGTGGCCCGGGCCTCGCCAACACTACCATCGCCTCTCTGCAACTGACTCTCCCTGCAGCTCCCAAGCCTGGCAGTTTCTGTTAGTGTTCATTTCAAGACCACAGGCTGTCACGGATATTTGGTGGGGAGTAGGGTTCAGTGGCTCCCTCTTTGTGGAGTTATGCTTTGTCAGAGGCTCCTAAAGCAGTGTCGTTATGATTGTCGTGTGATGCAGAAATTAACTTAATACTATGTCATTTTTATGTATCCGGGGTGGCCCTGGGAGAGATGCGTTGAACAGCTTGAAGCTCTCCTCAATTCCATTTAATATCTGCACTACGAGGGCCTCGTTACTAGCCTGTCTGTCAGTCAGTCTGAATGCAGGGAACACACGGAGTCAAGTGCATTTTTGGATAAATGCTTTGTTGTTCAGAACTGAGGGATCAAGCAGATTTGATAGCCTATCGTTTGTCAATATCTAAGTACTCTTATTTGGATAGAGAGGAGCCCTTTTCTTAGCCTCTGATGATATGTCAGGCTGTGTTGTTGCAGGTCCTATCAATCCAGTGACAAACAAGGCGGTCATAATTCCTGCCCTCTTGGATCTTACATTCTGGAAGGTTAGGGTTGTGGCGTCAGGTTCGTTCTTTTATCTAAATGAGTTCTTTCTGAGGAGGCTTATCTCCCTTCCCACTTAGCTCCCACAACGTCCATCCTACATTCTCGGCATGCGAGTGAAACTTTTTTTTTAATTAAATTTTTATTCTGAGATGATTGTAGATTCCTGTGCAGTTGTAAGAAGTCATAGAGAGAGATCTGGGTACCACTTACATAGTTTCCTCCATGATGCAAAACTACAGGACAATGTCACAGCCAGGATATTGACACTGCCACTGCCAGGATGAAGAATATCCCAAGTCCATCACTCAAGAATCCCTCACATGACCCTTTTATAACGACCTCCACCTCCTTTCCAACCACCCCCATCGATGATCCCTGGCAACCACGAATTTGTTCTGCATTTTTATAATCTTGTCATTTCAAGAATATTCTAGAAGTTGAGTCATACAGTGTGTGACTTTTTGGAACGGACTTTTTTACTCAATATAATTCCCTGATTATCTGCACATTCACTGAAGTTGTTTTCTTTATCAAGAGTTCATTCCTTTTTAGGGCTGAGTATCTTCCGTGATATGGATGTACCACAGTTTATTTAACCATGGACTTGCTAAAGGATATCTGGGTTGTTTCTAGTTTTTGACTATTACAAATAAAACTGCTGTTTTATAGGGTTTTGTATGAATATAAGTTCTCATTCCTCTGGGACAGATGTCTAGAGGTACAATTGCTGGGTTGTATTGGAGCCACATGTGTAGTATTATGAGAAATTGGCAAATAGTTTTCTAGAGGGGCTATACCATTGTACATTCTCACCAGTGATGTAGGAGTGATCCAGTTTCTCCACTCCTTCACCAGCAAGTACACTTCTGACCGATGACTCCCACAAATTGCCAGACTTGCCCAGATAGGTTGAGTTTGCCAGGGAGCACAGTTTGAGGTTTTCAGTTTGTTTTCTTTTCACAGCAGGCTTTTTAGTCTTTGTGCAAATTTGATTTCTAGCCAACCTTTCCCACCATTTCTCTGGACGTGTCCAGACATGATGAATGTTTCAGCAGTGGTCAGAGGAAGCCTTTGGCTCAAGCTACAAGTCCATCTGCATATAGCAGGGTGTTCGGGGGTTTTATCCCCAAACCCCATCTAAAGAACGGTCCCTTTCTATATCCCCTGCTGCCAGGTAGTCCCCAGAGGGGACTGTTTGTACCCACCCACCTGACATGAAGGAGCCTCTGTAAGTTCCGTAGACATAATCCCATCCTTTCTCTTCGTGTCTACTATGTATCAGGCACTGTTCTAGGTGCTGCAGATGAATACTGAACAGTCAGGCAAGGCCCCTTGTCTTGTGACTCTTATATGATATGAAAGGAAAATAGATAATAAAGACACAAGGTGATTTCAGATGGCAAAAAATACTACAAAGACTCTACACAGGACAATATGACAGAATGAGTGCATAAGCAGCTCTCCAATGAGCTGAGCTTTTTCACCATCAGAGTTCCCACAGGCTTCTTTTTTTTCAAAGCTAATTATTTCCATTTCTTTCACCATTTTTTTATGATGTTCTTGTTATGTTTTCTGATCCCGAGATACCATGGTTGACCTTCACTATCAACAATACCTTTTATTTATTAAAGATTCTTTTGTAATTTGGTTCTTTGAATTAAAAAAATTACTCCAGGGATACTACTCAGCAATAAAAAAGAATGAAATCTTGCCATTTGCAACAACGTGGATGGAACTAAAGGGCATTGTGCTAAGCAAAATAAGTCTGTCAGAGAAAGACATATATCACATGATTTCATGTGGAATTTAAGAAACAAAATAGATGAACATAGGGGAAGGGAAGAAAAAATAAGATAAAAACAAAGAGGGAAGCAAATCATAAGAGACTTTTCAATACAGAGAACAAACTGAGGGCTGCTGGACAGGAGGTGGGTGGGGGGATGGGCTAAATGGGTGATGGGCATTAAGGAGTGCACTTGTGGGGATGAGCACTAGATGTTATATGTAAGTGATGAATCACTGGGTTCTACTCTGGAAACCAATACTACACTGTATGTTAACTAACTTGAATTTAAAGAAATAAAATTTTTTAAAAAGGAGAAAAAGATGACTCCAAATATGGAATGAATGCTGCAGATACAGTGAAAAGACTTTCTTCCTTAATTTGAACACCGTGTTTCTGTGATGATAGACAAAAATGGCAGGCCTTTGGAAGCCTCTGTTCTTGTCCATTCCTTATTTCCTGATCCTTTTCAAGTGAATACTGTATAAATTCAAACCTCTCACATCTTGTACGAATTCCAATAAGTTTTGAAAGCAAGGTGTTTACATAGATATACATCCACTTTGCTGCCATCCACCCTCAGCCTGCCAGATATTTCTTCCACTTGAGTCTGCCATTTAATATATACATATCATTCATCCCTCCCACTTTCAGGTCATCTGTGAGTATAATAACATGCACGCTTAGATCATATTTCCTATTCAAGTGTTGAAAAGGACAGAATGCTGAGGCATACCTGGTCTTCAGAGTAACATAGTCCACTAAGTCTCTTGGGCTCAGTTGCTCAGCGAGTTAGGAAGCTACTTGGTTTTCCCCATTTTGCTCATGAGAACATGATGAGATCTTTGGTAAAATGTTTTGCTCAAATCAAACTATATTACACTACCTGTTTGGTAATCTCATCAAAAAAGAAAAGGAGAGTTTGATGAGACTTGTTTTTAATGATCCTGTGTTGACTTCCAGATCTTTAGTCCTGTTTGTAATATTACACCAGCTGCCTCAAGCAGTTAGCCCTGCCTTTTCTTGTTCTTCCTGTTCTGAACACAACTAAAACAAAAACCTTTACTGTTCTTAGGCTTTTTGCATGTCTCTGCTTTTTCTGACATTGGTCTTTTGGGATCTTGTCTTCCATCTTTTGCACTCATCCTTTTAAAGTCTGAGTGTCCTGAATGGCTAAGTTGCTAATTTCCATGGATTATTTTCAGCATGTTGGGGCACTCATTCACAACAGAGTGGATGAATAAAAATATTTTTTCTAATCTTCCAAGCCCCTTTAGATGTCATGCCTTTTGGAGTCACTGACCACGGGAATATTCTCTCTTTTCTGTTTATTTTATAAAATTCAGTTTCCAGAAGTTTAATGTATGTGTGGATGATACTTCCCAGAATTCTCTTTCTTAACTTCTTCACCTTTAAAGTGGCATAGTTCTCTTTCACCAAACTTAACAAGCCAGGTATCATATTGGCAAAATTAGACATCCAATGTGCAGATCTACTTGTACATATGTGATTTTCCACAAATGGGACATGGTTTATAGTTTATCTCCTTCAAAGAATATAAACCTGGGGGCAAGAACCACACTTCTATGCCTTTTGTAGAATGAAGCTAGTGAACCACAAGTTGTTAGAGCTGAAAGCAGACTTGGTGTATCTTAGTCCAACTTTTTTTCTACAGATGAGGAAAGCGAGTTCCAGGAAACTGTGGGGACTTACTCAAGATTATTAGCTAGAGGCCAGCAGGTAGTAGAATCCACAGAATCTGCCTCCTCTTCCCAGCAGTGACTGCCTGAGGATAAATCTACTGAGGAGCGAGAACACTGCCTGCTTTATTCAGAGCAATTTCATAAGAAGTGGCTCTCCTAATTTCACAGTGATGACCAAACCTTTCATGCTAGCTTTCCACTGATGGTCTGTCCTCACGGCTTGCCATTCAAAGCAGAATAGTACTTGGGGACATAAGAAAAAACAGATTTACTTGGATTCATATATATTCTCCTTTTTACAAAATGACATCTTTTTGATGAAATGGAAATATTCAGGTTACCAAATTAAGGATATTTAAATAGGGACAGAGAATTAAGAAGTAGAAACCCAATTTCCAACCACCATAAGAGGTAAGTCAGTGGCTAAAATTGAATATAAAACTTGACCGGGACTTCTGAACATATGAAGAGTGAAAGAAAGAAGTAGAAAAAAGAAACGAAAAGGAAGAAAGGAAGAGAAAGGGAAAAGATTGAAATACAATTATTCTTTTTATCTAAGAGGAGGTATTAAGTGATACAAAGTTCTCCATATCAACTTCAGAGTCAATAAAGAAGTGAAAATTTTCACTTTTTTTGATAAAAGCAAAAGAAAAAAACTATGCTGAAGCATAAATATAGTAAAAGAAGTTCTTTGGGATGTTAAAAGCATTGAGAAGTATGGATAGATTTCATGCCCTGTAGAATCTCTTAACCAGAAACAATAAATCTGATAATGAGGCTAGGTTTTTTATAGCAGTTGGTGTTTGAGGTTAGACTTTTAGGAAGGTGTTCTATCCTGCTAATTAACATAGTAACTGTTTTGGAAACCAGATAATGGGTGGGAAGGTAAATGCTTGTTACCACAATAGAGGACCCTACCAATATTCTTACATAGAAAGAGGCCACACTTCTTCCAAATACAAGCGACCCACTAGAATTTGTGCTTAACAGAAACTCCAAAATTCCACCAGCATGACTATTTCAAGTCAGATCATCATAGTCAGAATGAAACCTCCTAAGACTAGGATAGAACATCTAGTTCCAAATAATGTGGCTTTCTCATTGGCCACTGGAATGAATTAGCCAGAAATAAACTCTTAGGAACTGTATGATTCATTTACCATATGAAGTTAATGGATATCAACCAGTTAAGTCTTAGAACCTCTCTCCAAGGACAATTACTGTTGTTTTGTTGTGGTTGCTGTTTAGCTCCTTTTCCTGGTTAGTGTAATAAAACCATGCTGCCGGCATGTGCACTTGGGCTATCCTCTTCAAACTGTGGCTTGATATTTCTAGAAACTCTTCCTGCCTTGCTTATTTTGGCAGTGGAGTTAGAATGCAGAATTTGCAGTCTTATCCAGGGATCTACAATAAATGCCTCTATGGCTTAGGCTACAACCAGAGAATAGGAGGGATTAATTCTTCACATTAACTAGACTCATTAAAGACTTTCAAAGAATGTTTTGATTGATTTCCTGATTGCATTAGTTGGGGGCCCCTTTCAGAAAAATCTTGTCTTGGGGAGTTTTTACAATAGAAATCTCATCAGGTTACTCTGTACTCAAAAATCTCCTGTTATCCCATGACTCTTAGGTGGAATCTAAAGTCTTCAACATGACCACTTATGGTTGTGTGATCTGGCACTGCCTCCCTCTCTGGCCACCCACTTTGCTTACCATATTCTTGGTATACTAGACTCTCTCTTCTTATTTCTCTCCAGAGGACTTTACCCTAGCTCTTCCAGCTGACCAGAATCCTTGACATCCAGATAATTCTTTCTTGCCCTCTAAGTCTGAGGTTAAATATTGCTTTCTAACTTCCTCCCATTCCCAGTAAGACTCTAGATATACTCTCTCATAGTGTCTGCACTTTTCCTTTGTAGCATTTACCATAGTTTTTAATTATGGCATTTATTTGAGTAATTATAGGTTACCAGTGGTTGGCAATTTCCAGGTCAGAGGCCTGTTTGTTTTGCTCAGTGCCAAATGCCCAGGTGACAGGAATTCGGTCAATATTTACAGAAAGGAGGAAGATTTATAGTGTTGTGACATTAGTTCCCATAATTGTGATTGCTCCACTGAGCATTGTGCTTCACACACATACACACACATATATATACATGTACTGATGTGTACACAAAGGTTTTGTTTCAGGAAGTTGGCTCTTTACCATCACTTTAAGACGAAAGTTACAGCAAACACTCTTTCCTTTCCAGATTCCCTTTACTATGTTGTGCAGGCCAACTGTGGCCAAATACCTTCTCCCTTGGATAGTGAAAGATGTGTAGATAGGAGTTCAAGTATGAGATCCAAGTATGAGTTCAAGCATCAGGTTCAGGCCTGCTTTACCCCAGTCATTTGCTCTCTCTGGGGTCCTCAGTTTCCTCATTATGAAGTGAAGGTCCCAGATGAGATAATAATTAACATCCTTTCTCTTTTAATGCAATATAATTCTAAAAGAGAAGAAGGAAAGGAAAGTTAACTTAATATCAGAGGCTAAAGTAGTTGAATTAATTTGGCTGTGGGTGACAGAAAACCATAAATAATGGTGGCTTAAATTAGTTTCAAGATTGTTTTTCTCTCAGGCTAAAGTCTAAAGATTGGCCATGCATGGCTAGAATGGGGTACCAAGCTCCTTCTATCTCTTTGCTCTGCCCAGCATGGCTTCCATTTCCAAGGTAATTTCATGAACCAAGATGGTGGCTGGCCATCTGCTTACACTCCATTGGTGGAACTTAGTCTTCCGGACACACCTATCTTTAAGGGGATCTATCAAAGGCAGTTTTTATTCTAGGTGGTTGTGGGGCTCCTATTGATAAGGAATAAGAAGAGAACACATACTATGTGAAATATAACAGCCTCTGCTAGAGGGGGCTTCCCAAGAAGGATTAATTAGGAAGATGTCCAAAAATTGTAGAGCAGAAAATCAGTACTTAAAATGGAATCAAGATTATTAAGAGTCTGCCTATTTTAGAATTTGGCTGAGATGCAAGGCAAACAATCATCATTTGAGGGGAAGGCAGGGAGTTTGACTTGGCATGGAAGGGAATGGTATGGTTAACACAGGAAGAGAAAACAGACTCTATAGGACCTTCTGTAGACTTAGGAGGCAGGACAAGGAAGTACACTGTGCTGGGAAACAAAGAACTCTAGCCATTTAGCAGAGAGGATTCAGAATCAAAAACTCTCTAAATAAGGCTGAGGGAATATTAAAGTGGCCAAAGCTGCACTCCGATGGAGACATACACCTATAATTTGCTTCCTGGCCTATAGGTTCTACTCTGAGATTCCTCACATTACCATTTCTGTGTGTGCTATTGCTGGTGATTCACAAAAGAAGAGAGAGATGCAAGAAGTCAGAAGAGCAAGGCCTTTAGTCTCACTCATGACTGTAGCCCAAAGAGGATGTTCCTGCCTTCCTTCCTCGCTTTATCCAATTGTGGGAAGGGGGCGGGGGGGAGATGGTGCCCAAGGAAATCTGGAAGATAACAAGTGAAGCTTGTAGCAGGGAACAGAGGGTCTGATGTTTACCCCAATTGCTCATCTATTTCAGTGTTTTGGACCTGGCTACCTTACTCACATTTGTCTGCATTAGGAGTAGGGACGTTTAAAGATAAACTTCTCATGTGTCTGTTGGTCATCTGGATGTCCTCTTTGGAGAAGTATCTGTTTATGTCTTCTGCCCATTTCTTCACTGGATTATTATCCAGTTTTCGGATGTGGAGTTTGATAAGTTCCTTATAGATTTTGGATACTAGCGCTTTATCTGATATGTCATTTGCAACTATCTTTTCCCATTCCGTCAGTTACCTATTAGTTTTATTGTTTCTTTTGCCGTGCAGAAGCTTTTTATCTTGATGAGGCCCCAGTAGTTCATTGTTGCTCTTGATTCCCTTGCCTTTGGGGATGTGTCAAGTAAGAAATTGCTGCGGTTGAGGTCAAGGAGGTATTTTCCTGCTTTCTCTTCTAGGGCTTTGATGGTTTCCTGTCTCACATTCAGGTCCTTTATCCATTTTGAGTTTATTTTGGTGTATGGTGTGAGAAAATGATCTAGTTTCATTCTTCTGCATGTTGCTGTCCAGTTCTCCCAGCACCATCTGTTAAAGAGGCTGTCTTTTTTTCATTGGATACTCTTTCCCGCTTTGTCAAAAATTAGTTGGCCATACATTTGTGGACCCAATTCTGAGTTCTCTATTCTATTCCATCGGTCTATGTGTCTGTTTTTGTGCCAATACCATACTGTCTTGATGATGGCAGCTTTGTAGTAGAGGCTAAAGTGTGGGATGGTGATGCCTCCCATTTTGGTTTTCTTCTTCAATATTACTTTGGCTATTCGGGGTCTATTGTGGTTCCATACAAATTTTAGGATAGTTTGTTCTAGTTTTGAGAGAATACTGGTGCAACTTTGATTGGGATTGCATTGAATGTGAAGATTGCTTTGACACATGAAATGATGCTCAGTATCCTTCATCATCAGGGAAATACAAATCAAAATCACACTGAGATACCACTCACACTGGTCAGAGTGGCTAAAATGAACAAATCAGAGATTCTAGATTATGGCGAGGATGTGGAGAAATGGGCACCCTCCTACACTGTTGGTGGGAATGTAAGCTGGTGCAGCCCCTCTGGAAAACAGTATGGAGGTTCCTCAAAATATTAACACTAGAACTCCCTTATGACCCAGCAGTAGCACTGCTAGGAATTTACCCAAGGATACAGGAATGCTGATGCATAGGGGCACATGTACCCCAATGTTCATAGCTGCACTCTGAACAATAGCCAAAACATGGAAAGAACCTAAATGTCCTTCAACTGGTGAATGGATCAAGAAGATGTGGTATATTTATACAATGGAATACTACATGGCAATGAGAAAGAATGAAACCTGGCCATGTGTAGCAACATGGATGGACCTTGAGGGTGTTATGCTGAGCGAAATAAGTCAGGCAGAGGACAGATACCATATGTTTGCACATATAGGTGGATTAGGAGGAACTTAACGGAGGACCATGAGGGAGAAGAAGGGGAAAAATAGTTGGGGAGAGGGAGGGAGGCAAACCATGAGAGACTCTTGAATGCTGAGAACAAACGGAGGGCTGATGGGGGTGGGAGAGAGGGGAAGGAGGGTGATGAGCATGGGGGAGGGCACTTGTTGGGATGAGCACTGGGTGTTTATAAACTATGTCACTGGCTCACAACAAACTGTTTAAGAAAAATAAATAAATCAAATCTAGTTAAACCACTGGAAAAAAATTTTTTTAATAAATTAAAAAAATAAATAAAGACAAACATCTCAGGGAGAAGAAAGAGACTAAAGCCACTTGACGCATTTCTCTCTACCCACAAATCTCTCCTGACCATGGTCATGACCTCATGGCTCTCTCTGAGTCCTTTGTCACTTCAGAGAATAAAAACCAGAGAAAGAACAAAGGAGAGGAAGACAAAGCAAGGTGAACATCTGAATTACATATGTAAGTGGCTGTAACAGTTTAACACAATAGAAATTTCTATCTTATCTAACTGGCTAATAAGTGAAAGGGAGAGTTGGGGGAATCCAGGTAGCCATAGGCTCTGCCGTCTTCAACTTAGGGCTTCCAGAACTGCCCTGGGCATCAGCACCCATCTGGCAGACTGGAAGAGCATGAGAGACTGCCAAGTGGGAAGCATTTATCGGCCTGCCTGGAAGTGACACACATACGTCATCCCTGCTCACATTCTATTATGGCCACATCTCACTGGAGTGGCGCTGGAAGATGTGGACTGTTCGTCCAGGAAGAGGAGAGAATAAGTTTGTGCTCAGCGAGTGGCCTCAGTCATAGTGGATCTGAGAAGGAAAGACAGGTAGAATGCTCTGGAGAGGACTGTATTCATGTAGTAGTGAGAGTGTAAACTTAATCTTATCTGAAGAAGGATTTTAGACGACAGAGTAGATGAGAAAATGGAGGGCTAGAATTGCTAGTCTTCCCACTGGGACAGCACTATGGCTCTCATTTGTTTCCCTTTTGTCAATGTGAGGACACCAATGTTCAGATCAGAACCAATGATCTTAGAGAGTGACTGTGCTATGCTGGACATCCAGTTCCTTGCTGCCAAAGGACTACCACATGAATACCTCCAATGCTGGGGAACTCACTCTTTTATAAGGCAGTCCAAGCCACTAATTCATTGATGAAATATTTTTTGAGTGCATACCCTTTGCCAGGAACTCGGTATGTGGTGACAAAAACATAGGCCTAGTACTTAAGAATTTCATACTTCAGAACAAATTTCTCTGTTGTTTTTGTTTGTTTGTTAAATAAGACCACATACTTTGCTTCTGCAGATGGTACTTCTTGTTGCTTTCCATTCCACAGGTCACCCAGTCATCTGGGTGAATTGCAAGTACAATATATCATAGTTCCTTCTTAGACCCCAATTAACCTCACCCTAATAATTCCTAGGAAAGTCCATTATAATTTGCAAGGGGTAATTAGAAAACGCCTAAACAGTCATTTCCAAACCACCTTCTCCCTAGAGGACTTTTTCGAAGCCAGTCATTTGTCTATTTGCAAAATTGCTCCTCCTCTGCCTTTCCATTTTAGGTTTCTAAATTCTGCCCCTGGGTCCATTTCAAAACCTGTAATTGGATCATTGGCTGACTTGCTATGGAGTGTCTCAGTGTTCTTGTCTATATTCATCTTGGAACAAACCCATCTCGGACCTCACTTTTCATTGCAAAACTGGTCTATGCTTCTTATTTCAAAACCACTGCATCTGAAAGCTGCCTCCTGGTTTGTGTTGCCAGTTCAAAATACAATTTGTGTCTAGAAACCAGAGTGCTTTCAAAATTGTTTTGGAAGAGCATCTAGAAGTTCAGTAAAAAACCCTCAGGATCATCTTCCCTGATTATGCCCCCTCTCCACCAGCTCTCCTCCCTCACTCCCACTTTGGAGTTCGAGGTCTGTCCACAGATAATCTTCCCCATCTGCTCTTGGCCTCAACAGAATTAAATATGTCAAATTCCACTGTAAAGTTGACATTTGGGCATCGATAAGCAACAGTTATTCCTAAATGTCTCTATTTTATCTTTCAGGTAAAGCCCATTGTGTTTTTAACCTCCAAGTAGTTCCTTTGACTGGCCTGCCTTGTTCTAACTAACCTTGAAATGTTCTTTAAAAAAATTTTTTTTAATGTTTGTTTATTTTTGAGAGGGGGTGGAGGGAGGGTCAGAGAGAGGGAGACACAGAATCCAAAACAGGATCCAGGCTCTGAGCTGTCAGGACAGAGCGCAACAATGGGCTCAAACCCACAAGCAATGAGATCATGACCTGAGCCAAAGTTAGATACTTAACTGACTGAATCACCTAGGCGCCCTGAGGACTTGGAATGTTCTAATGATGTAAGGGGAAACCAAGTCATTGGTGCCTGCTGGGTACATGATGTATATTATCCCGTTAAGTTGTCTCCACCCTCCTGGGAGACTAACTCTTCTATCCCAGTGCTTCAGATGAGGAAATAAAGCAGAAGGAGGTTGAGTAACTAAGGTCTCCATGCTGGCCAGTGGAATTCAAATTTGCATATGGCTGACTCCAAAGCCAAAGCTCTTTCTGCTGCTCCAACTAAGGAACTTCCTGTTTTGAAGGTTGAAACAAGTCAGGCATATAACCTTCAACAAGCCAATTAATGTCCTCTGAACCTCAGGTTCCTTCCCAAATGAAGAAGTAGGTTTGGATGAATGCCAAAGTCCCTCTGTCTCTAATATTCTCTCCGTTCCTATAGCTCTTGGCCTAGCTGATTCTGGAGGAAGGACTTATACCAACCTGAGGCAACAGCAACAAGAATAATATCAACAATAACTATTTATCAAGTGTCTACCACATCCAAGGTGAATTATAGCTTTACTTATTTTAATAAATCTATGAATTCTTACTATCCCCATTCCATAGATGGGTAGACTGAGGATCAGAGAAGTTAGAAACATGACCAAAGTCACACAGCCAATAAGAAGCAAACCTAGGGGTGTCCAATTTCCAAGCCCATGCTCATGTGTCCACCATACTATGTTTGGGGGAAGCAAGAAAGGAAGAAGAAGGAAAAGCTCTGTGAGGAATGGTCCCTTAGGACAAGAGAAACATGCACACCTGGCAGAATGATCCAGAAGTCAGTCAGTTGGGATAAGAAAGGAGTAATTAAAGCACCACCCTAGTCTTCCCAACTTTGCTTCCAACTCTTAACAGACATGCTTCTTACTTCTAGGCACAGAATGCTGCCCTGGTAGGAACTTAGCTTGGGAGAGCCTGGCTTGGTGCCCATTGTTGCTCATGGAGCCACTTAGACCCTAAGTCACTAAGCCTTTATCTCATTGCTTTCTTTATCTTATCTTATTACTGGGTCCATGCTTTTCGGACCTCTTTCAACTTCAGCCAAAATTGCCAGACCCCTGGCTCAAGCCCTACCATGTCCAGTGCTTTTCTGGGGCTGCCTGAGTCTTAATGTGTAGTTGGTAAGGCTTGTAGGAGTATGAAATCAACACCAGCCAAAATGGAAAAGGACAATCAGTGGAAAAGAAAAATGGGTTTCTGAAGAGTAAGCAAGGGTCCATTATGGGTTACTCTAAGCTGGTCAGGTGACTGAGAAGGAGCAGCCAATTATGAGAAAGGGCCTGGGCACAGGATGAAGGCTGACATTTAGACAGTCTAAAGGTTCTAGAGCCTCTGAGGAAGGAGAGCAAGTCAGGTTTTCCAAAGCAGTTGCATGGCCTGGTGGGGTGCAGGTATGGACTTTAGAGCCAGGTAGATCTGGATTCAAATACTCGGCTACTTCTCCTTTCTGGCCTCAACCTACAGCCCCAGTCAGTAAAATGGGAATGACTGGAACCTCACAGGATGGCTGTAAACATTAGAAACCATGTGCCTGGTGCTTTAAGCACATAGAGAGACAGGAGGCAGGTTCAGTTATCATTATTATTTAGGAAATAGTGTGAGAAAGGCTTTTTTCCTGCCATGAGCACACAAGCAATCATCATCATCTCTCATGCTGTTTTGCTTGTCCAAAAATTGGGGCGTGACCATTTGGTGAGTAAAAGCTGACAATACTGAACTGGGCACTAAAATTCGGAATGAAGCAGGGCTCTGGAATTGAGACTGCTGGAGCACACCACTTAAGAATTTCAATAATGGGGGGTGCCTGGGTGGCTTAGTCGGTTAAGCGTCCGACTTTCGCTTAGGTCATTATCTCACGGTTCATGGGTTCGAGCCCCGCATCGGGCTCTGTGCTGACTGCCAGCTCAGAGCCTGGAGCCTATTTCGGAGTCTGTGTCTCCCTGTCTCTCTGAACCTCCCCTGCTCACGCTGTCTCTCTCTCTCTCCTAGAAATAAATTTAAAAAAATTAACAAAAAGAAGAATCGTCTGTTGTTAAAAAAAAAAAAGAATTTCAATAATGGGATTAAACAGCTTTTTGCATGGGGAATTTTTGAAACTTGCCTTTTCACCACTTCAAAATAGAGATACAATGATTGCTTGCAGATGACTCTTATTTAAGATAATAAAAAAAATAATACCCCCAAACCAATAAGGGGAAAGGACAAATCAGTTGTACCAAAAAAAAAAAAAAAAAAAAAAAAAGTCACTTGTGAAGCAGGGCAGGCCTGTGAAAGGATGGGAGTGACTTGTTGGATGAGAAATGGACTCACCAGTCCTGTGGGTGGCCAGGTGTCCTGGTTAACAGCCTTGTCCCTGAATTGTTTTCAGTAGTGCCCATTTAATTCTCAGAGATGTCCCAGTGTGGATCATAAATTCATCAGTCACCTAGTCATATGGAGTATCATTCACACATTGATGTGGTGGGAAAGGGAAACTATATTTGGTATTTGGGCTACAGAGCCCCAGATTCCCCCAGGCTGAAGACATTCAAGGAAAGAACTTCCAGAACATTGCTCTGTGAGCCAGGGCATTCTTTTTAATTAAGCCCCTCTGTGTACTACTTAGGCCCACCTGCTGGCTCTGAAATGGAAGTAGAGACTGGAGCAAATAAGTGTGTGTGGGGATGAGACAGGGAGCGTAGACTAAGCCTGAGGAATCATAGGATCATCGGTCAGTTGCTTTATGCCATGGCACCAAATGGGGGAAATGAACGGAATGACTGTGTTTGTCTGCTACAGTTCCGTTTGTTTTTCTGGAAGGCAGAGGTATTGCTTAGAGAGTCGACTCCATTAGTCAGTGGCCTGCCTTGGCCTGAGTCAGTGTTCCCTTTGCACACTGTCCAGTTCCGGAGTTCCTGGGAGGTGCCCTAAAGGAGGTCACCAGTTTCGGACTCTTGCAGACTAGACGCTCTGAGTTTTTGATATTTGTTCAAACCCCACCAGAAGTGAGGGTGTGTATACATGCAGTGTGGTGAATGGTGTGGGTGTGCCTCCCTGATCCAGGAAATGCACAAAGGCAACTCCCCACCCCCAGCCCCATCCAGCTGGCCCCCTGTGTTCTATTTTAAAAGCTTCAGGGTAGCTTGATCTGAGATCTGTCTGGTCTGTCCATCCCATCCCCTCCTTGTTTACTGGAACATTGGGTCACTGCAGTGCAGCTGGAATGCAATCTCTGGGCAAATCAGCAAGGCTGAGGCAGGCCCTACAAGGCATCATGTCATTGCGCTGTTTTTCCTCGCCTCCCACGGAGTTTTCTTGGAAGTTCTAAGGCTCAGTGTGTATCTCCAGAGATGCATTCCAAATTCTCAGCTGCTTCCAACTCAGCAAGTCTTACTGCCTCTCCTTTTAAAATCTAGGTGCCTGGAGATGTTAGAGATGAATAAGCGTGCACAAAGGGGTATCCAAGACTTCATGTGTTTGCTGCTGCCTGCTGTCATGCATAGTTCAGCCAGTTTCCCCTCTTAAAAAGCAAAGAGGAGGGGCGCCCGGGTGGCTCAGTCAGTTGAGCGGCCGACTTTGGCTCAGGTCATGATCTTGTGGTCCATGAGTTCGAGCCCTGCATTGGGCTCTGTGCTGACAACCCAGAGCCTGGAACCTGCTTCAGATTCTGTGTCTACCTTTCTCTCTGCCCCTCCCTAAGCTCGCACTCTGCCTCTGTCTCGGTCACTCTCTCTAAATTAAATAAACACTAAAAAAAGAATTAAAAAAAATAAAATAAAAAATGAGAAGCAAAGAGGAAAATAACCTCTGTATGAGATGACTTTGTGACTTTGGTGTACTTGCTTCTAGTCTGTGTATCTGTCCCAGTCGAGGGCTCTGGGGGTGGCTTTGCTGTCCTTTTCCTTCCTGAGTACAGATTTCAGTGATTCTCCACTATCCTGAATGCCAGGTGATCAGTCTTATTGCATCTTCCTGTTTCCTTCCAGCCTTCCTGCTTCTTTATTTCTTCCCATCAGTCTTTTCTCCCCTCATCATGATCACTCCATCTCGTTCTGGACTAGACGAAATAATGGGAAGCAGTGGAGAAATAGCCAAACACATCAATTATATAAAAGTTATATTTGTCTCCTTAAGATTAAGAAAAGTGTCTGTGCCTTTTCCTAGATTTCCTGTTCTTGATTTTAAGTGATAGGTTAATTTTTTAGCATTGAGCCCTGGCTTTAATCTGGTCCCTTCCCTGCAGCATCAGCCTCACCTGGGAACTTGGAAATGCACATTCTCTGGTTCTAACCCAGATCTACTGAATCAGAAACTCTTGGGGTCAGGCAAAACAATCTGTTTCAACAAACCTTCTGGGTGTATGCAAAAGTTTGTAGACAACTGAAGTAGAGAATTCTCCATGAGACAGGGGGAAGGAGAACTTTGATGTTTCTCATTGCTCTCTAGAAGTCAAAATCAATGTGAGAAGGACAAAGCCTGTCCCATGCTGCTTAGGCCTGGCTCATTCCCTGGCCTTTCGAGCTGAGGCAGGTGTGGGAGTAGATGTGTCAAGAAGGAGGACCAAGCAATTATGGTGGCCCTAGTAGATGTCCTTGGAGAGCTGGCTTCATGGACCACACTTCTGCTTAGGGACCTGGAGCTTCCTGGTTGGATTTATATAATACAATGATGTAGATTCCATCACACGGCTCTTATGAAACTCTCGGACAACTAAGTCAAACACTAGTTATAGATGGTAATTGTGGAGTTTATTCTTTCCATGTTTTTCTTAGAGTATGTCTAGCAAATAATTAGACACACGGTCTTCATCTTGCCTATGCTCTCCTTACCATCTGAAGAGCCCTCAAGATTATTAAGAGGGTTGGAATCTATGTATCTAGATCTGTGTCTATGTGTCTAGCTGCCATTTTGGCATCTCCTAGCCACTTGTGGCTATTAAACAATTGAAATGTGGGAAGTCTGGACTGAGATGTGCCCTAAATACATACCGTATTGCCAGGGCCTCGTACAAAAAGAAGTATAAATTATTTCATTAATGATTTTTATATTGACTTCATGTTGAAATTGTAACATTTTAGATATATTGGGTTACAGAAAATATATTATTAACGTTACTTTTACCCATTTCTTCTTACTTTATAAAATGTGACATCTAGGGGCACCTGGGTGGCTCAGTCAGTTGGGCATCCAACTTCAGCTCAGGTCATGTTCTTGCAGTCCATGGGTTTGAGCCCCACATCGAGCTCTGTGCTGACAGCTCAGAGCCTGGAGCCTGTTTCAGATTCTGTGTCTCCCTCTCTCTCTGCCCCTCCCCCACTGGTGCTCTGTCTCTCTCTGTCTCAAAAATGAATAAACTACAAAAAAAAAACCTAAAAAAGAATAAATAAAATGTGACGTCTAGTAAAACTAAAATTACAAGTGTGGTTCACATTTGTGGTTCATGTTATATTTCCACTGGACAGTGCTGCCCTTATTAGTCTGGGGCTCTGGTAAAACACAAGGTTTTGAGTAACACTAGTGGATATGCCAGAAGCAAATACAAAGAAGCAGGTGTAAACTGTACCATGTCTAGCCTGTACAGCATGCCCAGGTCAGCGGTAATAGCCTAAAGCATGGCAGCTAATACCCTGAACCTTGGAGCTAGACATACAAGGGTTGTATAGAGACTCTGTCACATGCTTGGTCAAGGAACTTAACCTCTCTGAACTTCAATTTTCTCATCTGGAAAATGGATTGTTTTGGTTCCTAACTCAAGGGGCTTTCATGAGAGTTAAGACAATGAATATAAGGGGCGCCTGGGTGGCTCAGTCGGTTAGGCGTCCAGCTGGCGGCTCAGGTCATGATCTCACGGTTCGTGGGTTTGAGCCCCGCGTCGGGCTCTGTGCTGACAGCTAGCTCAGAGCCTGGAGCCTGCTTCAGATTCTGTGTCTCCCTTTCTCTCTGACCCTACCCTGCTCATGCTCTGTCTCTCTCTGTCTCAAAAATAAATAAAAATTTTAAAAAAAAGACAATGAATGTAAAAGACTTACTATTTCTGGCTCTTAGTAAGTACTCAATAAATGCTACCTCTTCATAAGTAAGAAGAAATTCTAATACTAAATTTGATTGTGTAATCTTCATTTCAGAAGATCCTTAACATTGGGATGGAGTCTCCTCTATCAGGAATGGTTTGTGAATCATCCTAACCCAAAGTATGGAGTGGCTATGTTACCTCTGCAGCGTTTCTTCACCTGAAAATCCACAAATAGCTATGGACCCCTGCCCACATGTCCTATCATATTACTCAGGGTCCTGACAGTGAGGATTATATTATACAGAGGACTGTCTCTGGACAGAGACCCCTGGCTTGTTATGCTTATAGAACTCAAGTGTTTGAATGGTACAGACTGGATGGACTCGGACAGTGACAAACGTAGTGTCCTTACCAAATGAGGGAAATGGAGTCTCATTAATGGACTAATGGAGTTCATTAGGGTTGGGGAGAAAGCTGGGAGGGAATGCTATGATCCTGGCTTTAAGATGACAGACTAGCCCCTAGAGAAGAGTTTTAGCCCTTCTGCTCCTATGATAGAACAGAACATTTCGTTTAAATTTTTCCAAAGAGTAGGAAATTCTCTTGCAAGTTTTTATATTGTGGAGAGAGGGATGAAAGACATTGGTGATAAATGAGGTGAAAAGAAGGTGGAATAAATAAACAAACATACTGGAAAAGGTGGTGCCTGGGTTCATTTTTAAAGACCGTAAGAGTGTCCCATGATAGTCGCATATCTCTAGGTGCAAAGTCTCTGAGCTCCTGAAATAGTGACGCCATGATAAAACCTGTAACTGTTGTTAGCCATATGAATATAAAAGATATATATATATATATATATATATATATATATATATATATATATCTTCAATTTCTTTCCATGGATAGTGCTCAAAACAACTACCAGAATGAAGAAGCAGAGATTATGCAAGGTGTCTCATCCAGGATTTACAGTCCTGGATGCCTTTTCTTGATAGCATTCTACCTTGAAAAAAGAAGCAGGGTGGAGCGGTGACATACTTGACTGAGGAAGAGATTAAAGAGTCTTTGGTCTCTTTCTGATTCGTACTACTTAATTTGTCATCATCACCATCATCTTCATCCTCCTTCTCATCAAAACAGTGCTTCCTGCATGCCAGAAACGTTGCTAAGTGCTTTTCAAGGTAGATCTCATTTAAGTATTCCGACAGATTTATGAGGTAACTACCATTTTGAGGGATGAGGAAACTGAAGCTTTACAGACATTAAGTAACTTGCTCACAGTTACACATATCCGTATTGCTAAGCTTGCTGGGATGGCCATGCTTAATATACAGAGAGGCAAACTGAGACTACCTTACAGTAGATCACAAAGGGAATCCCTAGCTTATGAGTTCTCAACCCAAATCAACCCTAAAGTCTTTTTTTTTTTAATGTTTTATTTATTTCTAGGAGAGAGAGAGAGACAGCGTGAGCAGGGGAGGGTCGGAGAGAGAGGGAATCACAGACTCAGAAACAGGCTCCAGGCTCTGAGCTGGCAGTCAGCACAGAGCTTGACGCAGGGCTCGAACCCACGAACTGTGAGATCATGACCTAAGCGAAAGTCGGACGCTTAACCGACTAAGCCACCCAGGCGCCCCCCCAAAGTCTTTTTTATAAGGAATATTTTATAAGACTGTATTTATCATCTCAAAATGAAATTTACAAATTATATGCAAGGCACACTATTTAAAAATCAATGTTTCAGCAGAAAGAGACATGCCGTGAATGTATATTATAATAAAGTAGTATATATTGCAATATGTAAAGTATAATGTGATCATCAGATGCTTGTACCTATATATTGAATCACAATGACAATCACATCAGCTACCAATGCTAATTACTCAAATACCACAAGTAGCACTGACGTTGGTAATGTGATTATCAGGGTAACCAAGTCCTAGTAAAGCTTTAAACAGAATCAAGTACAATTCTACCCTGATTTACTGATTTATTTTAAACTTTTATTTATTTATTTATTTATTTATTTATTTAATGTTTTTTTATTTTTGAGAGAGAGACAGACAGACAGAGTGTGAGCAGGGGAGGGGCAGAGAGAGAGGGAGACACAGAATCTGAAGCAGGCTCTAGGCTCAGGGCTGTCAGCATAGAGCCTGACATGGTGCTCAAACTCACTGACCGAAAAATCATGACCTGAGATGAATTCAGATGCTTAACCGACAGAGCCACTCAGGGGCCCCTACCTTGACTTCTATATTGATTACATTCTGGGAAAAGTCAATGTATATTAATTTAAAACATAAAAGAATACTTTGTTTATAGGTATGATGGAATTAAGTTCAATCCATAATTTTTTTCAACTATATCAATATCCAGTAAGACATTCAAAAGGTAGGGCAATTTTTCATTGGGGGAAACATCCTAGGCATTATAAGACCTTACAAAAACATCTAACCCATATCTCTGCCAAGAAAATACCAGTACCCCCTCCATCCCAGTTATTGGGCTACCAGGAGTATCTTGCAAATTTCCAAAACACCTTAGGACAAGTTCTCAACCTTGGCTGTGCATTAAAATTACCTGAGGAGCTTAGTTCAAACACTGACACTTGGACGGCTTCTGCACCATCTCTGATGTAATTGGTCAGGGCCACTCTATGGTTCTCAGAGTTTAAAAAAAACAACAACAAAAATTGATTGTATTAAATGGCCAAGGTGAGAATCATGCCTTAGGGGTGGTTCTGCCCCTTTGAGTGTCATTGCCATTAGCTGAGTCACATCACCAGACCATTGACTTTACAAGCTTGCTTGCTTTCTGCCTCATGGAGCTATTTGTTGTTCAGATAGAGCCCAAGGGTCTCTTAACCTAAGGAACAATATCTCTAATGACAAGGTGGGGATGGGGATGTGTGGCTCTAGGATCTGAAAAGTCAAAAACCTACTTTCAGGAAATCCCAGGCGTTGAGTAAGTGATTAATAGTTTATTTCCAAACATAGAACAAGCAGGAGAGCATAATTTAAGTAAATAAAAAACAAATTAATCAGCAACTGATTATTTAGGAAATAAACTTGTGCTATCGTGTGGCTAAGCTTCTAGAACCCCTGGTCATCCCTCTTTAGGCTTGACTTGGGCCTTTACCTTTATAGAAAAATACATCTATAGTCATTCTTCCTGGTCTGTTGGGGCTATCTGCTGAATCCTTAAATCAGGAATGGTAGATATATTTGATCTTCAGCATTAATTCTAAATGATTGGATGTGTCTGCCTAAAGAGAGGTTTGAAGCCCAGTCCAGGCTAACTGAAGAGTGTTACAGTAGGTTGGTTAGGGACACCGGTCATGTGCAATGGATTGGAGGAGGAAGGGAAGTGACCCCATTCTTCCCAGAAACCCTAAGGCTATCATGGGGGAGGAGACACATTTCTTAAAAATATCAAGTGAGGTGCTTAGTCCTGGTCAACTTTTGGAAGCTGACTGGATTCTATCATCATCATCGTCATCATCGTCATCATCATCACTATCACCATTACCGTCATCATCTACTGAGTTTCTACTGAGACCTACTTCTGCACTTCACAATTATTACCTCAACAGTCCTTAAAATAACTCTACAAGTTAGGCATGTGCATCAGAGTCTGAGATCTTAAAGCTGGTAGAAGGACTTAATCTTTAAATCTGGGATTGCCTAAAGTCTCACAGTACAGTAAACAATACAGAATGAAATGTGTCTTCAGACCACCCTGGAAAGCTCTAATATCCTTTATCTCACTTCCAAATCCTCAGGATTCTAATTCAAATGGGACAAGATTAAACAAATTCCAAATGGCCTACACATTCTTATTTCTCAGGGTTTTCCCATCATTTTTTGGTATTGGATCCTACCCATGCATTTAAATGGCAAACTTGAAAAATATCGTAAAGATTTTCTGGTTAATGAAATTTTCTCTGCTTTGTGTTTGTCTTTGTTGAAAAATTTTCTGAAATGTGCATTTTCCTACAATAGTTCAGTATTATAGAGGGAGTTTAATTTATTGACATAACTCAGCACTAAGAAAGGTATTGGCACATAATAGACATTTATTAAATATTTAGAATGAATTAATCAATGCAATTAACATTTTTGTCAAAGAGCAATTTTTAAATTTTGTTGACCAGTTCATCAATTTTTCCTTTTATGGTCTATCCTTTTTGTGTTGAATCTAAGAAATCTTCAGCTAATGTAAGATCACAAAGATCTTCTCCCATGTTTTCTTTTAGAAGTTTTATGTTCTATGTAAGTGAAGAATCACTAAATTGTATACCTGAAACCAATTTTACCATGTATGTTAACTAACTAGAACTTGAGTTATAAAAGAAGTTTTACAGTATTAGCTTTTGCATTTAGTCTATTATCCATTTAATTGACAGTGGTTTTGATTATTTAGTTTCTTGTGGACCTTAGGGTTGGCTTTCTCAACATGCCTGCTCAGCACTGAAGATACAGGTGAAGCCATTTCAGAGTATCTGTCTGGAAACATGGTCTAAAAGGTGTTCTCCCAGACAAAAATCTCTCAGCAATGTCACATTTATTATTTCATTCTTTCCCAGGAAACAGAAAACTATAGTTTGGCTTAGTGGTGTTATCTGATATCTTTCTGTTTCAGAATAACCATGTCCAAACCCAGTAAAGGAAATATTGCTCAATACTTTCCATTCTCCATCCACTTAACCAGATAACAGCCCTGAACACTCTAAAGTAAACCCCTGCATTGTCTGCAAACTAATATTCACCTGGGGCTCAAAGAACAGATCACCAATAGGAAGCTGAGGCCTATGGGTGGGAAAGGGAAAGAGATTAAGAGCCCAGTTATTCTGGTTAACCTGTAGCTATTTCAATTTCATGCTATACATGTCCCCTGAGCACTATCTCTCTGTTTAGGAAGCTTGTGGGGGGAGTTGGAGGAGAGGGATGTAATGGAAGGGACCATTTCCTCTGAATTCCTATGTCTTCTAAGATTTCCTTTCATAGTTAGAATGGCAACCAAAATTTCTATCTGCTTACAATTAAATTGCAAATTTACACTGTATATATATGTATAAATACATATGTATATATGTATAAATATATATATTTACACCACGTGTATATATGTGTATACAAATTTGCATACAAATTTATACCACAGATCTGCACCGTCCATCCCCCTTCCCCTGCACATATATATATATATGGACTAAGAAAAAGGAAATGGACTTTGTTAGATGTTTTTAGGTATATGGAAAAACATTTTGCCTATCACAGTTGGGCTTGTGTCTTTTACTGTTTGCTTAACATACTCATGCACAGAATCCCTGTACTGGCAGGAAGATAGTCCCCTGTCCTTTTAAATTCTACTTACCTGTTATTGATCAGGACCCAACCCAAGTCTTTTGCTATGTAACCAACTACTTAGGCCTACTCAGTAATTTCTCTTTTCCCTAGTCTTACAAAAAGAATGCTAATACTTGAAATGGCCAGGAGCTAGTAGAGATGCTGGGGAACACAGGAAAATGAGATGCAGCGCACACCTATGAAGGAGGTTATAGCTCTAGTGAGGGGTTCAGACACACTAATAGCTATTTATAACACAGTGTCGTGATAAGAGATGAACATCAAGAGGTGTGGGAGCACAAATGTTGGGTATCTAATACAGACCAGGACGTCCCGCATGCACTGTAGAGTCAAGGAAGAGTTTCTGGAGGAGGCAGTGGCTTTTGTTGAGTTTTCAAATTAAATTCATACAGAATATCCTAGGATGGTTCCAGGCAAAACTGTCAAAACACAGAGACAGGATAATACGGGAAGTCCTGAGAGCTATAAGTAGTTGAGTAGCTCACAAACAGCCCCTCTCAGCTCACTAATAATTAGGTGTCCCTTTTAATTGGTTTCCATTATCAACATCATCATCATCATCATCATCATCATCATCATCATTATTTTAGTTGGCTTCCTTTAATTTTGTTTAGAGAGAAACCAGGAGCCCTCTGATGGCAGTATGTGATTGCTCTTCTCAATTGTCCCAAACAAGTCAATTCATTGGCCTCTGACTCAGTCTGCAGTGAGATGGACATGCTCTCTTTAGAAAGCAATTTAGAAATCTTGTACTGTTACTGAAGCATGGCCCTGGGGGATATCACTCCCCACCCTTAGCAGTTTGTCACAGGACCTCACATAATGTCCCCTCCCTGAGGGATTCTGACAGTTCTGTTCTCCATGCCTTGCTAGATTTCTAGTGATATGTTAGAGGTTGGCTCCCTGAGGGGGCCCTCTTAAACCAGCTCCGAAAGTGGCTGAAACATAGAATATAAGAGAGAAATGTGCTAGGTAGAGTTTGAGTGAGAAACCAGACTATGGAGATAGATCTCTGAATACCAAAAGCAGACAGAGCGAGCCAGAGGAAGATTAGGCTGTCAACGTAAAAACTGAGCCACACAGATAAAAGACTCATTTATTCCTAACTGCTTTAAGGTATAAGCCTGTCTCTCCTACTAAATTACACATACATTTTGTAAGGGCAAAAATCCCATCTGATATTTCCCTGGTGTCGTCTATGAGTCTAGACCCATGGTTGAGCCCATAGAAAGTTGTAAAAATACGTTGCTTGGTGAGTTCTAATGGACTACCAAGAGAGGCCGTGTAGATTTTTAGAAAGCGATCTTTTGTACTGCATAGAGTCAGATTCTTAAATGGCAGGAAGGAATAGAGTCTGTATGTTTATTTGGGTCTGAGATCCTCTGCAATTCCTCCAGACTATTCTAAAACAGTCAATTCAGCTGTTTCTTTTCCTTTTCACTCTCTCCCACTAGGAGGCAGCATTATTCCCTTTGCCCTCTGGGACAGGGATCCTGGGCCCCCTAATATACAACACAGGCCTGAAAACATAATACATCTCTCTACATTCTACCAATATGAACAGCTTGGACCTTGATTGACTGTGAAAATGTTGCCTGGTGCCTTGGCCAATTGGCACCAAAGCCGAAGAGAGTGGGTTCTGGAAAATACAACTCTCTGGTCTCCAACTACCCCTAGAGCAGCTGGCCCAATAAAAACAGCATTCCATGAAGCATCTGCATGGTAGATTGATTCTGCAAGCAACAGTTGGGAAGTTCAAAGATTGCAGAATCCTATATTGGGTAAAGAGAGTTTAGATGGAGTTGAGCTGTTTTTTCCCATTGAGTTTTATGCAACCCTGGGTCCCAAGAGAGCTTCCACAGAAAATCAGTTTAGGGTGTGCTGACCTTAGTTTTGTAGCTTTCTGTTTGTTTCATAGTGGCTGCAATATAGTGGCACTTGTGTCAATGCCAGCAGCTTGAAGGCTTTAGCAAACTAAACATATAATGCCCCAGTAAGCAGCCAAATTCAGCTTCAAGCATGTTTTTCCCAAGGTCCATGTTTCAAGGATCATCTCTGCAAGAGGTGACAGTAACACTTAAGAAAAGCTATTTCTTTTAAACACTATTTTGTCAATATGCCATTTATATGTTTCCTGGGTGTCTCAGGATGTCCTGGAAAAGATTTGTCAATTGATTAGGCAGAACTTCTTAAAGCTGGTTACATCAGAGGAGTTCAGGTTAGTTCTGAGTCATAAGATGGGACAGCCAGGACCAAGGACATGGTCAGCCTCACTCAAGCATACAGCTTCTGTTAAAGTCAAGTCTTGGGTTGGCCTCCCTCTTAAGCCTCTTCAAGAAAGATTTGCTTTGACAGGTGATTTGGGCAAAGACCAAGATTACTGGCTACTGTGGGAAGCAGAGACTGTGCAACGTTTTAGGAGGAAATCCAGCATTTCTTCCTTTGAGATTTGAAGTCTCTCCAGTGTTTTCAAAGGCAAAGTCAGCACTTTTCTCTCTTTCTTTCTCTCTCTCTTTCTCTCTATTTATCTTTGAAGGAGAAAGAGACAGAGAGTGAGCAGGATATGACAGAGAGAGCGGGAGACACAGAATCCAAAGCAGGCTCCAGGCTCTGAGACGTCAGCCCAGAGCCCGACATGGGGCTTGAACTCATGGACCATGACATCATGACCTGAGCTGAAGTCAGATCCTTACCTGACTGAGCCACCCAGGCACCCCAGCACTGTTCTTAAATTAAAATGTTGAGCCTGCTCTCTGGCCAGGGATAAGGATACAAGGGGGTGAGACATGGGGTCTTGGCTCATACCTCACACCTGCTACACATGAGCTTGCACAGTGCATAGGCAAAGACTTATCTTCCATGTGACATACTTATGAGAATAAATAACAAGAAGAAAGGAAGTATTACTTTCAAAAGGGAAATAAACATTAAAGCAAAACAGAAACATTGACTCTGATTTTGGGAGCTACTATAATAGTGAAAGAAGAGTCACACATGGATGTCATGAAAGAGACACTAATAATAATACAGGTAATATTGGAATATAATATTGGCATTTTTAAAATTACTATGAGATAGGTGGAATTTAAAAAACAAGATGGGGTGCCTTGGTGGCTCAATTGGTTAAGTGTCTAACTCTTGATTTAGGCTCAGGTCATGATCTCACAGTTTGTGAGATCGAGCCCAGAATCTGGCTCTACACTGGGTGTGGAGTCTGCTTGAGATTCTCACTCTCCCTCTCTCTCTGCCGCTCCTCTACCTATGTGCTCTCTCTCTCTCTCTCAAAGCAAACTAACTAACTAACTAAATAAATAAAAACAAGACAAATGAGCAAGGAGGGGAAGAGAGAGAGAGAGAGAGAGAGTGGGGGTGGGGGGCTTCAATGGGCTGGGTGAAATAGATGATGAGGATGAAGGAGGGCACTTGCCCTGACTGGGTGATGTATGGAAGTGTTGAATCAGTATATTGTATACCTGAAATTAGTAAAACACTATATGTTAAAATTTTTAAAAGTAAAATTACCATGAGAATACAGAAAGAGTTATTGGGAGCAGTTGAACTCTTTTCCCACAGAAAATTTGCAATACTTATGACAGACAAAGCCTTGGGAATCACCTACTCACCTACTTGGAAGACGGTGCCTTCAGTCAAATCTTATTCATTTATTCAACAAATACTTATCGAGTACCTATCAAGTGTTGTTCCATTCCTCAGATACATCAATTAATACAAAGGAAGAAGATTCCTGTCCTTATATTCTAGCAAAGAAAGCAGACAATAACCAAGAAAAGCATTTTTTTAACATAATAGGTAGAAATTGAATCGTTTTTTGTTGATGGGACTGCTAGAAGCCATGGGACATTTATATCTCTTGATCCTGAGTCTCACTGAAACAATAGTATCAGACAGTATTTTAGAATAATGATTGCCCCAGATATATCCTGAAGACAAATTTGAAGTCAATGTGGAACAGCAATATGCACTGGTAAATGCTTAACAACCGGCTTTCAGGGGTAAATAATAAAACACGAAGCCCTCATTTGTAGCATTTGCCATTTTTTTTGCTGTTGTAAATCACTGTGGCCATTTTATTTAAAACAATTTTTTTAAATGTTTATTTATTTTTGAGGCAGAAAGAGAGAGTGTGAGTGGGAGAAGGAGACGGGCAGAGAGAGAGGGAGACACAAAACTTGAAGCAGGCCCCAGGCTCTGAGCACAGGGCCAGATGTGGGGCTTGAACCCACAAGTCGTGAGATCATGACTTGAGCTGAAGTCAGATGCTTAACTGACTGAGCCACCCAGGCGCCCCTCACTGTGGCCATTTTAAATTACCAATGAGATGTGACTGAATAGAGTTGGGAAAAAATGCGCATAATGCAACGCACACAGTGCAAGATGACTCTAGCAAACCACAGATTGAGGGCCCATGGAGTAATGAAACGTTCCACATGGAAATGACCCAGGCAGGCTGTGGACAAATACTTCTTGTTCATGGCGTGTTGCAATCAGTGCTGAGAGAGGGGTCACAAGTAATTTGCTACTAATACTATGTTTCCTTAAATGGACTCACTGATTCAACAAAAGCTTTTGGTGGAAAAAGAAATATTGAACATAAACAAAAATTACTTTATTTACTAATTACAGCAAGATGTATCTTTCTTCACATTCAGCGCTCAAAGATTCTTCTACTTTGGGCCCTGGGCAGTCACACAGAGCATTATAGTGAAGAGCTGCTATATGGGGGAGCTCTACTGCTTTTGCAGATTTAATACTGACCTTGAACTTAAAGTTTATTAAAGAATACCTGGGTTTAGGGGCGCCTAGGTGCCTCAGTTGGCTAAGAGTCTGACTTCAGTTCAGGTCATGATCTCACCATTTGTGAGTTTGAGCCCCACGTTGGGCTGTGCTGACAGCTCAGAGCTTGGAACCCTCTCTCTATTCAGTGCCTCCCTCTCTCTTCCCCTCCCCTGCTCATGCTCTGTCTTTCTGTCAAAAATGAATAAACGTTAAAAAGAATTTTTTTAGGGGCGCCTGGGTGGCTTAGTCGGTTAAGCGTCCGACTTTCGCTTAGGTCATGATCTCGCGGTTCGTGGGTTCGAGCCCCGCGTCGGGCTCTGTGCTGACTGCCAGCTCAGAGCCTGGAGCCTGTTTCAGTCTGGGACTCCCTCTCTCTCTGACCCTCTCCTGCTCACGCTGTCTCTCTCTCTCTCTCTCCTAGAAATAAAAAATTTAAAAAAAAAGAATTTTTTTAAATAAAAAAGAGTACCTAGGTTTTGTCTGCATTACCTATTTGATCAAACAGATGTTTTGTATTTTTCTTAATTAAATTATGTATTGAGGACTGTTCAATGGTTCCTCTTGAAAATCAGCCAGATTTTGTCACACCCGTATTTGGAGTCGGAGACATAGTGCTTCAGATATGGCAGTTACACCAAATTACTCCACCTAGACGTTTTCTGCCTTTTGGTTTTTTTAAAAGAGTAATACATTTTTATTTTATGATGTATGGCTCAACTACATCCTAAGCATACATTTGTTTAGATCATCAACTCAGAGACCACATAATGGGTACTGTTCTGGTTACTAATAGATATCTGTTATGTTGTAGAGTTTTTGCTGTGTATATTTTCACTGCATGTGATTCACCAACAAACTAAAAGCCTACTCAGGTCTGGAGGTCACTTAGTTGTTGCTTTCCCAAAAAACGTGGAGGGGAACTTACTCACTCCTCTCCTGACAAACTTTGGCTCCCTTCTCCTAAGTATGTCTGCCTGATCTTTTGTGCTTGGGGCATGGGGCTGAAATGTGGGGTGATAAATTCTAAACAAATTTAGGGAACCATATGAAGTTCAACTAAGCACCACGGGTAGTCCAACTCTAGAAATGTAGGGGGAAAATGAAAATATGAAGATGTAATACAATAACAAAATAAAAAACATAACCTTTGGCTCTTAGAATCAAAATGGTATCAGTAGGTTAAGTGCCAACCTTTATAAGAGATGCAGTGTTGCTGGCTTTCAAGATGGAGGGAGGGGCCACAAGTCAAGGAATATGGGCAGCATTTAGGAGCTGGGAAAGGCAAGGAAGCAGTCTCCCTGGTGCCTCTGGAAGGAATGCAGTCCTGATGAACTTGACTTTTTATTAAAAAAAATTTTTTTAATGTTCTATTTGTGTCTGAGAGAGAGAGAGAGAGAGCGTGAGCAGGGGAGGGTCAGAGAGAGAGGGTGATACAGAATCTGAAACAGGCTCCAGGCTCTGAGCTAGCTGTCGGCACAGAGCCCGACACGGGGCTCGAACCCAGGAACCATGAGATCATGGCCTAAGGTGAAGTCGGACGCTTAACGGACTGATCCACCCAGGTGCCCCTGAACTTGACTTTTTAGCTTAGTGAGACCCAAATTAGGCTTTTAGCCTATGAAACTGTAAGATAATAGATTTCTGTTGTTAGAAGCCACTAGGTTTGTGGTGATTTGTTATAGCAGCAGTAGGAAATGGATGCCCATGTGCTTCCCTACAGTCTTCAGTCTCTCTACAGTGATCATGTAGGTGACTGTAAGACCAGCGTGGTTCATGAAGTGTGGGGTGGATGTGATGTGCACCCCATCTGGGTTTGGCTTCTAACCTCTTATGCACTAAACCATAATCTCTCTTTCTGCTGATTAAATGGCAAATGTGAAAGATCAGAGAGGATTCCAAGGAGGCTCTAGTGCACAATAGAGCTACGCTTGCAAAAAACCTTGAATCTGGAGTGGCCTTTTGTAGAAGAGTTGCCTGAGGGTGCTGCCCCAATCAAATGCATGCGGACTGATCCCCTGAGTCTATTTTCCCTGCAGTAGAGCTTCTCCTATCCCAACGAATACCCCAAACCACAGCTTCTGGAACAATTTTTTTTTTTTAAAGAATTGGGTATTTAAGTTTAAAACTATTCTAAATGGACAAAGTCAGAACTTTGTTGGGCTTCCTTGGCCTTATTTTGTAATTTAGTGTTTTTAAAATCTCAAGTTGCACAGGGGGAGTGCTATAATAAAACTTCTATTCTTAGAATTTATGAAGGTCTTAAACCAGTTCTGCTTTCCTGGCCACTGGAGCACTCAGTGCTTCAGAGTGAAGACAGACAGTTAATGGGTCTCTTACCTGGTCTGCTGGCCCTTTCTACTTTTGCTCTCAGATTCTCTTTTCTTGGAATATTTTCCTTACTTCCTCCTTCAAGTTCAGCTCAATTCCGTTTCTTCTAAGAAGCATTCTAAATTCTTCAAGGATCTTCTTCCTCTAGGATCCCATTTATTCTTTCGTATGCCTATTCCATTTGTATGTGTCCCCTCTCCACAAGGACCCATACGTGCACAAAATGGAATGTAGCTTCTGGAAGGCAGGTACTACTCCTTACTGTTGTCCTTACCATAACATAGTGCTTTGAATGCAATAAAAGTTCAATGCATTTGTACATTTTGGTAAAACCATGTTTGGCTGGAGGGAGAGTTTGTTTAATCAGACTCGATCATGTGGTGCCTTCTCACTCCTCCATTTATATGAAGCAAGGGTCCCCACAATGTACTTTGTTCATACATTCATAAAATTCTAATTGTCTACTCTACACCCGGCACCGTGCAGAATGATGGGGCATTGTGTACCCTGTTTAACTATTATATGTCACCAACTAGGACACCTGCAAACCACATATAGAGTGTACCTACTATGTGCCAGGCTTTGTGCAGATGATTCGTGTCAGTCTGAGCCTCTGGCCAAGCCCTCCCTTTCCAGGACTTCTTCCTTTTCCAGAAAATGTAGCCTCCCAGGATCTGGACTGCTAATTACACATTTGTTATTGTTTGTGTGCACATCAGAATTTTTTACTTTTAGGAGCTGGCTGTTCATATCTTTTTGGCTCAGATCTCTTTGTTCCCATACCATTATTTATGATTTAGAATTTAGAATCTTACAGAATTAAACTCAGTTCATTGTTGACATTGTGCAAGAGATCTACCACACCCATTTTCTTTCCATTAAAATGCAAGAAGGGGTATGTAGAAACAATTTATTAAGGGGCCCTGGGGGCTAATCCCAGCCCATTATTTCACCATTCCTCAGAGTTCACTGAAAAGGAGGGGGAAGAAAAGGAAAGGGAGACTTGCTCTTTCCCGACAGATTGTTTGACAACTCCACAGGGACCCCTACCATCCTATACCCATGGGGAAGTAGCATTTGGAGGGTCATCGCAGGGGCAGAGCTGGCTGCGTCTAGCTGTGATGAATGGGCTAGACTGGGAGGTAGAAGCTGGCCAACAACAGGGAATGTGTGATAAACAGTAATCCTTAGGACATGAGACTTTGAGAGGACCTGTATCTGTCTTATGTACCCCGGTACCAGCACGATGATTTGGCTTAGAAACTGCTCCACGGTGTTTAAATGGATGTTAAATGTGTGATTGACTGAATGAATGCCACATTCTTGCTTCCTTCTCCAAATATTCTTCTTATAAAAGAAGAATTCATTTCATTCATGTCTCCTCTGTAAATGAGGAATTTGGTGGTGCCTGCAGCCTGTTCCTCTGGAATCATTCTGTTTACTCACAAAGGCTCCAAGGGGCTTGGGTGAGACAAACACAAGTTAGGGAGAGAGTGTAGAATGGGATCTTTCTACAGCCTTTCAAATAAGTTAGCGCCCCCCACTCCCCACTGCCCTCTTGGGTTAATTTCAGGCATCTATGCCATCCTTCCAACATGTAAACAGCATGATGACAACCAGGATCTGCCGTAGACAACAATGCTTAAATACTCTGCTTTCTGGAAGCAATTTAGTCTCCTCAAGAGGTTATATATTTTTCCTGGGAAAAAAGAATTAATGAACTCTAGTAAGGTATAATTTTTTTAAATGCTCATTTATTTTTGAGAGAGAGAGAGAGGGAGAGAGCAAGCTAGCATGCGCATGTGACTAGGGGAGAGGCAGAGAGAGGGTGACAGGATCTGAAGTAGGCTCCTTGCTGATAGCAGAGAGCCCTATATGGGGCTCGAACTCACAAACCGAAATCATGACCTGAGCTGAAGTTGGATCTTAACAGACTGAGTCACCCAGGTGCCCTGAGGTATAATTTCTATAAAACATCCATGTTGTTGCATGTACCCATTGGTTTGTTTTGTTTTGTTTTGTTTTGTTTTTAACTGAGTAGTATTCCATTGTATGGATATACCACAGCTTCTTTTTTATCTGTTCACCTAGTGGGTGGGCATTTGGATTGTTTCCTGTTTGTGATCGTGATAAAGTTGCATTTGTGTTCCATCCTTTGTATGTATGTTTTCTGAAATGATGGTACCATTTTGCAATCCCACTAGCTGTGAAGACAGTACCAGTTGCTTGACATGCTCACTAGCAGTTGGTATTTGTGGTAAGTAGAAAAATAGTTTCCCAAAGACAAGCATGGCCTAGTCCCCAAAACCTGTGACTGCTATGGCAAAAGGGACTTTGTAGATCTAATTAAGGATCTGGAGATGGGAAGACTATCCTGATTGTCTAAGTGAGCCAGTGTAATCACAAGGGTCCTTAATGTTTGTTTACTTTTGAGAGAGAGAGAAAGAGAGAAAGAGGATCCTAAGCAGGATTTGCACTGTCAGTGCAGAGCCTGATTCGGGGCTCAAACTCACGATCCATGAGATCATGACACGAGCCAAAATTGGACACTTAACCAATTGAGCCATTCAGGCATCCCACAGGATGGGGACACCCAAGGAATGGGTGTTCCCTTTAAAGTTGGAAAAGCAAGGAACAGCTTCTCTGTAAAGCCTGCAGAAGGAATGCAGTTCCATAGACACCTTTGATTCTAGCCCTGCACTGCAAGCCTCACTTCAGTGACAACGACAGCCACTGCTCATTTGAGGAAGGATCTTTTCTCTGGCCTCTTGGGAGTGGCAGGAATTGCAAGGACAGGCTCCTAATTGGTGAACATGCTCACTGACTATTGTGATTTTCAAGCTAATTTCTTACCTTCTCACTGCCTCTTTTTTATTTTTCTGCCTTTTTGTTTTTTTGAGAGAGTTCGAGAGCGCGAACAGGGAAGGGGCATAGGAGGAGAGAGAGAATCTTAAGCAGGCTCCATGCTCATTGTAGATCCTGCTGTGGGCTCCATCTCGCAACCATAAGATTATGACCTGAGCAGAAATCAAGAGTCAGACACTTAACCGACTGAGCTGTCCTGGTACCACATCAGCCTCATTTTTAAATTGCAGTTGTAGAAACAACAGAATCATGTTGTCCAAGGGCTAACCTATTGGTGTTCAAATTCTGCCTCCCCCGTTTACTGGTTGTGTGATTTTAGACAAGTTGTTTAATTTCTCTTTGTCTAATTTCCTCATCTGTAAAATGGAGATTTAAGGACACTGACCCCAGATGATTGTGATAAAGATTTAATGAACTAATACAGGTAAAGCTCATAAATGCTGCTGGACATAAAATAAGAGTTCAATAAATGTTATGTATGGTAATGGGACAATCACGAATGTCTTATTGCTACTTTAGCTTTAGTAAAAAGAAAAAATATTACTTCCTCCTTCAAAAATGTATTTCTCTTCTTTTGTTTCATAAACAATGTTATGGAGTGAAAATAAAAGGTTCCACAGATTATCCAATTCCTATTTTATTTCCATGTCCAGATCTGACAGTTTTAGGTTAAATGGGGGAGAATAAGTCATGAACTGGTGGGTATGGAAGGTGACCTAATATCTTTGATTGCTTTGTCTTAAACACATGGTTGATCTCACTTAGCAGTGGTTGAACTGAGCCTTTAAACCAGATCTGTCTGGTTTATGTGTACCCTCACTCACCCCTCAGGCTTCTTTGCACCAAACACTGTCAAGAACCTTTTCAACAGTGAGACAATTGTGCAGTGTTGCTGGTTGACACTGGGAAAGGAAGGAGAGAGTGATAAAAGGAGCTGGGATGGGAATTTCAAAACTAAAAATTGCCTTTTCAACAAATCTGCCAACTCTTAGAGAGAAGGTTATGATTCTATCCTTGTGGACAACAGCTGTCTGCACGGCTATTATGGGACTATCTTATCTTGTATATCTTGGTACCTCTACTACCCAGCCCAGAGCCTGGTGAGTGGTCAGTGTTCCATAAATGTTTGTTGAACTGCATTGAATACCAACCACCCTAGCCCTGGAAGGGCCTCAAGGAATCTGAGTTGGAACAAAGCTCAGACATAATGGAGCCCCAAATCCTGCTGGATGCGGGAATTTCCTCCATTGTGAATCAGAGTGCAGTCGTTTGGAGCATAGGATCTGGAGACAGACTTCCTGGTTCTGAGTCCTAGCTCCATTATGTCAAATTCTATAAACATAGGCAGATTATTTAACTTCTGTGTGCCTCAGTCCTTTATAAGGATATTGTAAGATTTTAACAAGATAACATATGTAGATTGCTAGAAAACAATGCCTAGAACATAGGAAGTGCTCGATAAATGCTGACCATTATTTTCAATTATTATTAATGACAGGAATATGTTAAGACAAACTATCTTCCCATAATTTCCACTCATTGATATCAAACCTGTCTTTCCATGAAAACTTTCAGAGAGCCAAAGCCAGCTGGTAGGTGTCTCCAGAGACTTCTCTAAAGTTGCACACCCATACTTCTCTCCAATCATATTTCCTGATTCTGTGGGGTCTGCAGATTGTTTTCCATTCCCTTGAAGGTTTCTAGTTGCCCATGGGCAATGCCCCAGTTGAACATGATTGTTTGGTTTGTTCAGGAGGAGGGGAGTCTGGGCTTATTTATTCTTCAATCTGGGCAAGTTCC
Source organism: Crocuta crocuta (assembly GCF_008692635.1). Taxonomy (NCBI): domain Eukaryota; kingdom Metazoa; phylum Chordata; class Mammalia; order Carnivora; family Hyaenidae; genus Crocuta; species Crocuta crocuta. The sequence continues at coordinate 7,766,558 of NW_027529934.1, read as the reverse complement.
TGGGTTTCTTTGAAGACATGCGGGTTATGAACTGTTGCCCACCTAGCTATCATCTCCTATTACACCAAACACCCATTCTCCCTGGATCTCAGCTCTTCTTCCTGAGGTTGGGGTGTTATGTTCTGTATGGCATAACTCCTCCTTCTCCCACCATGGCTGCTGTGACACTCCCGGAGGGAACGAAGCTGCGTTCAGGCTATCTTGGGTTTCTTGCAGTGCCACAAAAGCCAACTTCAATATCTGAGGCAGGGGAAGAGCTGTGCACCAGCAGAGCAATCCAGGAAGTCCTTCAGACTTAACACAGCAGCTTTCTACACAGTGAACCTAGGGAGACCTGACCTACCCATCCAGAAAGAGGCACCTTGGGTAAAGTGATTGATGCCCATTCAGAACCCCTGGCCCCTAGGTCTAGATCCTCAGTGTTCATAGCTTCTATCCTGAACTGCCTACTCCTTCCATCTTGCCTATTGCTGCTTATTCCTGTTTGTCTCTCCAACCTCAGCTCTCTCTATATCATAAAACACCTCCACTCAATCATGTGCTTCTCTACATATATTCTAGGTTCTATTACTTGGCTCCCCTTCAGACATTCAGAACTTTCAGTAACGTTAACATTTACTGAGCATTTGCTATTTACCAGGCTAAGTGCCTTACATGAAATATGCCATTTGAACCTCACAATGACCCTATGTGGTAGCTAATGTTTTTGGTCCCATTTCACAAGTACAGAAAATGGGGCTTGAGAGGTTTAATATCTTGTCCAAGATCAGTCAGCTGATACTTGTGGAACTGAGATTGGTATGCGGTATCTCCGACTCCAGTGTGTAGTGCCTCTCCCAACAGGAAACATCTAGTAATTAATAATCCATTCCCACTGGGGTCAGACCCCCTCCTCACAAAGAAAGCTCATGGGAGGCCCCTGAGACTTTATACCTCCACTGCCAAGCATCTGGTAATGGGCCTGGACCCTGGGGCTGCTGTTGATCAGCAGGGTCAGGAGTTGAAAGAAGAGTAGAATATGGTGCTGAGGACAGCAAGACCAAACTGGAATCTTCCAGCGCCTCTCCATCTGTCACCACATTTAATCACAATGACTCAGAAGATCATTGTGCTTCTTCTCTTCAGCCTTGTAAATCTCATGCCAAAAAATTTGGGGGGACAACAGTAGCCTGGAATTATACAGGGAAGGGAGCTTGGTAAACACAGTTCCAGTTTAACCCAGTTGACATGCAAATCACCCCGTGGAGCAAACCCTGAAAACTTCTTCCCAGGCACCACTCTCAAAAGTAGCAGGATACAAGATCTACTGGCAAGCCCAGACATTATCCAGGATTCTTTGGGTACTAATATGCTTATGAAATCCAATCTTTCATTGCCTTCAATTGTAATTCAGACATTAGTATGGACCAAAGTTCATTTGCTTTCTTTTTCTTATGTCAGAAGATTAGAGGAGGGCTTACCATTTTATTTTTGACCATTGGTGTAAAATGAAAACATGAACAAGTTAATTTAAAAAAATCCTCATTGCAGACAGGCAAGGTGATGAACTTTTCAAGCATTTGAGCTTAGATGATAATTAGTGTTGGCTATGGAATCCACTTAAAATAAAAGGAAGTAAAGTTTTAAAAAATCTTTCGGAAGTTGCACTCCCAGAATGCCAGCAAAGACAGGAACAGCCTTAAAGCACAGGATAAATCATCTCATTTGTTCACCAAGGCTATCCAACTAGTAAGGGCTGTACTTTCTTGCAGGGAGAATTCTTAATTCCCACTTACTGGTGGCCGTCACTGCACCAGTAGATTCCCATTAGCTGCTCACCATCATAATCCACTTGTACAGACAAATGACGGTGACTACTGCGCAGTTTTGTCTTTCAGAAGGTCAATGACAAAGAAATGTATGGAACTAGACAGTGAGGCACAAGCCACTGCTGTTTTGCAATCTTCTGCCAGACTAATCGTTTGAAGCCAAATAAGGCCTGTAGCGGGGTGGGGCACTTGGGTCTTCTGCCTGCCTCACTGTACACATAGAATTGCACTGAATCCATGCCTCAGCTCCATATCCATCTGGTTTCACTGTCAGCAGACTAACAAATTCTCTCGAGCCAGAATGCTACTTTTTCTCCACTGTGCAAATTCCCACACATATTTAGAGGAGATAAGCAGCTTTCCATGAGTGCACATGCATATAGCAGAAGAGAGGCAGGTGCCAAGAGATGAGTAGGTCAGCCCTCCACCCTGGCGCACCATTCATTCTTTCATTAGACAATTGATTCTCAAGCATCTACTCTGTACCAAAACCCACACTAGATGATATAGATGCCATGGAGAACAACACAGATGACTCATATCTTTCTGTACAATGCCATTTTTAAATATGCTGCCGTATTTTCTAGGAAGATTTGTGTATACCAGAATGGTGTCTGAAATTGTGAGTTGGGAAAATGGAGTGACGTTCATTCTTCTCTATTTCTCATTTCATGTGCCTTCATCCCCATCCCACTACAGGCCTTATTTGGCTTCAATACATTAGTCTGTCGGAAGATTGCAAAACAGCGGTGACTCGTGTGTCACTATTTCCCTACATTTCTTTGTCACTGACCGAAAAACAAGACTGGGGACAGCCATCCCCCACCCCGGGGGGGCAAAAAGTGCATAAACATCAGTCATAATACCAGGTGATAGATCTCTCACATCTTTTTCACAGGCTCAAGCTGTAAGTCTCCTGGCAAACACCATCCATTTATTAAAAAAAAAAAAGTAACTTAAAAAATCCAGAAACAATAGAGAAGGTGATGCATATCCCAGTGGGACAGAAGCTCCCAAAGCCTCTCAGAACCAGCAATTGTGCTGAATCCAAGTGATCGCCACGTTGTTCCATCTTCACTCAGACATTTCTGGAACTCCAGGGACTTCACAGCAAAAGTTGCTGCCTTTGGGTCTCCTGAGGCTCCAGCAGAAAATCCAGATGAATATTCACTCAAATGTTTTCCAGCCACAGCTGGACCCTCCACACAGCCAGGCCATCCAACATGGCCTCACAAACTAAGTGTCTCTCCTCTTCCCTGAGATGGCTGTTTCGGACATTCTCCATTCTTCTCAAAACGTTCAACTCTCAGTTTTCCCTTCACTTCCTATTTAACAGAAGATACAGGGAAGCAGTCAGATGAAAATTCCTCTAGCTTTCTGCCTGTCTCCATGCCTTCCATTTCCCTCTCCTTTCTATTCAAATGGAAGAAGCTTCCACATGTTCCGTCTAAAGATGAAACTGTGTCTCCCCCCCCCGCCTCCCCCCCTTCCCTTCCTCCTGTCCCTGTGGTTCAGAGACCACGTGCTGATCAGCATCCTCTCTTCTGGCTTTCCACCAGNGTCCCCCCCCCCCCCGCCCCCCCCCCTTCCGTTCCTCCTGTCCCTGTGGTTCAGAGACCACGTGCTGATCAGCATCCTCTCTTCTGGCTTTCCACCAGCTTTTATACATACTCTCATGTCTCCCATTTATTAAAACAAACCTCCGTCTCTTCTGCATAATCCTCCAGCTCTGCCTTCTCTCTCTCCTGCTGTTCATAGACGTACTTCTTGAAAATGCGTCTTTGTTTGCTGGGTACACATTCTCAGTTCCTTCTAACTCAATCTGGTCTCCTGCTGCCTGGCTTCTGTCTCCATTACCCCACTGCAACTGCTTTGGGGAAGATCTGTGTTAATCACACAGGGATGTAACTCATCTCCCCTTCCTCTGAGAGTGTACTTCCCCTTCAAAACTGCTTCCCCGGGGCTAGTTTTTCTAGAGCCTTTGGATGAATCTAGGCTAGGTCCATGTTTTTTTCTGACCATTCTTAAATAATAAGAAGCCCTCTGACCCTTCTGAGTTTCACAAATAACTTAATTTCCAATATTAAAGTGCCCAGTTCAACTTTTACATAAGGTTAAATCTTCTCCCCTCTCTGTGCTCAGGGAAGGTCCAGGCATGAAGCTTGCTTGGCTAAGGAAGCCGTGGTTGGCTGCTCTTATCTGCTGAAAATTTCTGACTCCCCCTTCCCCACTCCCAGCCTTCAGAGTTGCAGTTTCTGATGCCTGGCAGATTGAAGTGGACAAAGCAGAGGTAAGGGTCAGGAAAGAGCTTCCTTAGCTGGAAATGATGGATTACCGCTGTTCTTCTCTGGATGCAACAGGTATTTCAATCTGGCTCTCTCTTAGGGCACCCTATGGATTCTTTGAAATCTTCATGGCAAGGCTCTCTTGAATGGACAAATGGCTGGTCACTTAGAATCCCCCACCCTCCCACCTCCCCTCTCTGCGAGGCTGTCCTGGGTGGGGCTTAAGAAACCCAGCAGCCTTTCTGCTATGGCCCATATGTGGCTCAGGGAAGCACTCACCAGTCCTTGGTTCTTACAAATCCTAGAAACATGAAACGTCAAACACAGTCACTCTCCTGTCTCTGCTCACAGACCAGGATGTTCCTAACAAACACTTCCCACTTTAGATGCCCCAGGCATGTAACCAAGTTCTCTGTACCCTATAAGCTGCAAGGGACACATCCCAAGCTCTCAGGCGGTCCCACTGAAGCTCCTCTCACTTGATCTGAGTAAAGGGAAAATACTTCCTTTTCTCCCCCACTCCACTCTGCTTGTAGCATGCAGATGGCTCTTCAAACCCTGTCCCCCTCAGCCTCTTTAAACCTCTTGGATAGGGTTGGTGAGCTAATGGTCTAAAAAAATCAAATTTCCAGACACTTCCTTTGCAAGCACAATATAGGTATTTAGCACCTCACTCTGAAAAATGAGTGTCTCACTTACACACTCCCTTGCAAAGTATCTCAGCCCTTTCCTTATTCTACCTATACCCAGTCCTTACTTCCCAAAATGCTGTTTCCTTTAGCTTGGAAAGCACCACAGTCTCCTGTCTTTCATTTTTCTGGCTGCTCATCCTAATCTCCTCATTTTGCCTTTGTTTGGTGCTCAGGGGCCAGCTCCCCCAACTGCCGTGTTGCCCACGCCTTTTGCAGGAATCATTCACCACCCCCCCTCTCCCCTCCTCCCCCATCCAGGTCACCACAAGTTGATCTGACTTCCCAAACACCCACTTCTCTTCATCCCAACTGCCCCTCATCCAGACCAGCATCACTTTCCTACAGATACAGCACCACTTCCCGCTGGTCTCTGTTCTCCTGGCTTACCGCCTGCCAACTAATCTCCATGCTATTGGCCGAGGTGTAAAGGTCTATTCACCATGCGGTGAGGGCTCTGCCCTTAGAACCCTTCCACAGCTTCCCATGCCTTCCAGATAAAGTTCCGTGCAGTCCTGGGGCTCCCCTGGCCCTGAATGGCTTCGCCTCCGTCTCTTTCTCATCACTTCTATCACGGTGGTGCTCCGTGCTCTCTGCTTCCCCCAGTCCTTGCCATCCCCCAGCTTCTAGCCTTGGGCCTCCGCACCAGTTTGCTACCTCTTTCATTTACAAAGATGCTCACCGCCCTCCTCACCCTGTGGGCCTAAAGTCTCCTCTGCCTTTTTCACTTCTTCCAAGAAGGCTTCTCCATGTTCTTTACCCGGGTCAGTTCTTCCCGCTGTGTGTTCCTACCGTGACTGGACTTCTCCCTTCACACTGCTGGTCAGTTTTCATTGTAACTTTTTGTTGAATTGACTTCTCTGCCAGATGGTTGTTCTTTGAGCAGGCAGGGACTATACCCGCACTGCTAAATACAGAGCTCTCTCTACTCATGGTGGCTACTGTACCTTATTGACCCAGTGTATGAACTAATAATGCAAGATCACAGAAAATCCTGGAAATGGAGGCAAGGATCACCACAATTCCATCAGTCTAAGAGGACTATGTTCATTTTTTCTTATTTCTTTCTGTCCCTCACCTCCCCAAATTACACATCCTTTTAAAAGTTTGCAACTGTTAAAAAGCACAATTCAACTGAGAAAATTTTAAATCTTACTGGTTTTATTCAACAATTCATGCCTCAGCCAGCATCCCGTCTGGTTAATAGAAAGGAGCCGGGCAGAAAAGAAAGGCTTGTGCAGGCAGAGGAGAACAGGAACAAGGAAGTTATACGAGGCAAACAAAACAAAACAAAACAAAACAAAACAAAACAAAACAAGACAAAACAAAAATCCGGATTGGTTGTTGAAAGTTTACTTTCCCTATAGGGAATAGGTATCTGGCAGATGACCTAACTGGTGCTGATCAGGAGGTTCCTGATCGGCTTGTTTAAGACTATTTCTGGGAAGGCTGAAAGTATAATTAAGTCTGGGTGACACAGGGCTTAGGATAAAGCAACTCCATTTTGGGCCTATTGTCTTGTTTTTAACACAGTCATGGTACGTATCCAATTTTGCATCCTGTGTTTCTAAAATTAAGCACTTTTAAAAGTTTTACATAATGAAACTTAAGCTTTGCAGCTCATCCTTTAACTGCGAGCAGCCCTGGCTCTCTGACGCCTGGAACAAAGAGAAGCCGGGAGAGGAGGAAAAGAATATGCGGATTACGTTACTGCATTTCTTCTAGCATGACCTAGGCAAGCAGGCATGGACTTTGTGTATGGCAGGCTTGGATTTATAGCAAGAAATTAATCAGCAGATCAATGCAAGAGTTATTTCAGCCTAGCAGCTGCCCTCCTTTGAATCTCTTTTTCAACTCACCCAGATGACCGATTGATACCAGTTAATCTTGTGCTACTTGGATTTCCCCAGGAATGTGTATTTAATCTCTTGAAGAGATTAATCTCTGTGGGCTTCTCAGGCCCAGAGTTCAAATTGTGATTCAGGGGCACCCGGGTGGCTCAGTTAGCTAAGCATTCCACTCTTTTTAAAACAAGTTTTTTATACTTTTTGTTTATTTTTGAAACAGAGAGAGACAGAGTATGAGCGGGGGAGGAGCAGAGAGAGAGGGAGACACAGAATCTGAAACGCGTTCCACTCTTGATGTCAGCTCAGGTCGTGGCTCAGTGGCATGATCTCACAGTTCATGAGGTAGAGCCTGGAGTCGGGCCTTGTGCTGACATCGAAGAGCGTGCTTGGGATTCTCTCTCCTTCTCTGCCCCTCCCCTGCTCGTGCATGCTCACACACTCTCTCCCTCTCTCTCTCTCTCTCTCTCTCAAAATACACAAATAAACGTTAAAAAAATTCTGATTCAAATTTGATTTGGCATATATTTGTAATTTTTTTTCTTGATTGGTCATTTGCCTTCAAATAGAGTTTATATTTATTTAATTTTTTTAAAAATACATGTTACACGTTTTTGAGAACTTGATCCTAAGGTATTGCATATGTTTAAAAATTTTGGCTGTATATGGCATGTGTTTCATTACATTTTTTAATTAGTTACTGCTAGGACAAGGTATTTATACATGTATATTCATTTTCTGACTGATCATTATCTGATGATCGAACTGACCATATGTTTTATATTATTTTCTGAATCTTTCAGTAGATTCTTTCTGGTTTTTGATGTAGTCAGCCATATCATCTGCAAATAGCTTTCATCCGCCTTTCTTTAACCTCTCTCTGCATTTTATTTCATTGGCTAAAATCTCCTTGCCATTGTCAAAATAGCAGTAGGGTAGTCACCGCCTTTACCTTCTTTCTGGTCTTTAAATGGAAAGATCTGTATTTTTTCAGTATTGTACATGATATCAGATTGGGGTCTATGTTAATGTTCTGTCACTTTTTAAAAATATGTATTTATTTTTGGGAGAGCTCAAGCAGGGGAGGGGTACAGAGAGGGGGACAGAGGATCCGAAGTAGGCTCCATGCTAACAGCCGAGAGCCTGATATGGGGCTCAAACTCATGATCTGTGAGATCATGACCTGAGTCGAAGTCAGACGCTCAACTGACTGAGCCACCCAGGCGCCCCATGTTCTGTCACTTTTTGAAGCAGTGTTCCATATCCGATTTACTAAGAGTTTAGGGGAGGGAGTTTTGCTAAATATTTCGAATTCCTGTCGCCACCTGTCAAAATGACCATATAACTTTAGCTTTGCTTTGCTTCTTACTCTCAAATTACAGTCCCACCCATAGTTCTAGTCCAAGACCCTCCTGTGACTTTTATTTCTTAAGTTTCTCATGAACTTTTTTACCTCTAAATTTTTTAGAACCGGTATTCACCATAATTTTTCACTCTTGTCCCCACCCAAGATAGAATAAGCAGAAAGAAACCTAACTTTCCAGGGGACACCAACAAATTAAGTGCCCTGCAGCTCTAAGATTAGAGCAGTCTAGGTAGCCTGAGAATAATTTTAAGAATCAGTAACTTGAGCAGGTTATTTTATTCCATGCATGGTCAGTCTTCTAGATATATTTCATTTCTTTTTGTCATTTCAAGGCATCTTACAGGTATAAACTTGCTCTCCTTTCTCTAGCCTATGTTTCTTTAAACAAATCTATAATTCCACTGCAATTACATTCAATACTTACTCAGTAAAATGTTTTGAGCACCTGTTTATCATACTATGACGGACTCCGGGTAAAACAGGCAACACTAACATGGTCCTTGTGCTTCCAAATTTTGTCCAGCACTGGGGGTGGATGGCCCCCAGTGGGAGTTCAGGACACAGACAAGAAAATTGTGTTGAGTGGAGTGGGTGTGATGAGCTCTTCCATAAAGGTATAGAGAACACATTCAGGAAGCAGAGAGGAGCTCAAATTCTGCTCTGGGTGTCTGGCAGAGGGGTCAGGGACCACTTCCCTGGATGCTGCCATTCAGTTGACCAGATGCCACTTGAGATTATCTGTGTATCTGCCAGTCCTCAAATGCTGGAAGGGTAGCCATCCTTTTGACCCTGTATCACTGAAATAATCTTTCCCCATTATTATTTTTTTTCTTTTTTTTTTCAAAGGAAGAGAGAATCCCCCCCTTTTTTTTTTAAAATGTTTTATTTATTTCTAGGAGAGAGAGAGAGACCGCGTGAGCAGGGGAGGGTCAGAGAGAGAGGGAGTCACAGACTGAAACAGGCTCCAGGCTCCGAGCTGGCAGTCAGCACAGAGCCCGACGCGGGGCTCGAACCCACGAACCGCGAGATCATGACCTAAGCGAAAGTCGGACGCTTAACCGACTAAGCCACCCAGGCGCCCCTATTATTATTTTTTTTATAAAGCCACCTTAGTTACCTCTTGAGTAGGCTGGCCATAAATCCTAGTTTCTCCAGGCTTCTCCTATCATGTACCTATTGTCCCCAGGGAATTTCTAATTTCTAATTTCATTCTTAGAAGTGCCCCAGTTTGGACAACAAATGACAAGCATCCCATCTATGCCTCTTCTTCCCAGTCTTAATCAACCAAATTTCATGAAGGAGTTGGGTTTTAAAGGCACATAATAATCAGTATTATCAGCAATTACACTATTTTTCTATATTAAATTAAGTTTCTATGTCTGTAAGGGTATTATATGTAACAAGTTTTAAAAGGCAGATAGAACTACAAGCCTTATGATAATAAAAAAATAGACTCTCTTGCCTCAGTCCTCTGCACCTTTGATTTTTGCTCCAGGGGCACACTCTTCTAACTCTGCTATTCCTTCTTCTTTTTTTTTCTGAGAGAGAGAGACAGCGTGAGCAGGGATGGGTCAGGGAGAGAGGGAGTCACAGAATCTGAAGCAGGCTCCAGGCTCCGAGCTGTCAGCACAGAGCCCGACGCGGGGCTCGAACCCACGAACTGTGAGATCATGACCTGAGTTGAAGTTGGATGCTTAACCGACTGAGCCACCCAGGCGCCCCTATTTCTTCTTGTATTTACCACCATTTTGCTAAATAATATGTAATTTCTTAACTTTACCACTTAATATCTTCTATTGAGTTCTGTTATGGAATGAATTGTGTCCCTCTAAAATTTATATGTTGATGTCCCAACCGCCAATGTGACTGTATTTGGAGATTCAGCCTTTATTCGAGTAACTCAGGTTCAATGAAGTCATGAGGGCGGGGCCTGATCCGATGGGATTACTACCCTTGTAAGAGGAAGAAGAGACACCAGAGTGTCTCAGAAAGCATGCATAAAGGAAAGGCCATGTGAGGATACAGTGACAAGCTGTCCCTCTTCAAGCCAACCAGGAACGGAACTGGCCCACACCTTGACCTGGGATTTCCCAGTCTTCAGAACTGTGAGAAATAACTACCTGTTGTTTAAGCCACCCAGTCTGTGGCAGTTTGTTGTGGAAGACAACTTCCTTCTATGAAAAAGAGACCTTCGTTTCTCCCTACAACCTCCTTCCACACAAACATAACTCACACACAGGTCACAGACACCTCTCTCACATACACCTCAAGTACATATGCCCATACACACACACACCTCACACACACGCCTGCAATCACACACACCACATGTATTTATACACCACACATATTCACATACACCTCACATATGTCTCACACGTCTCATATATGCCTTACACACACACACACACTTTCAAAGCTTCTCATTTCTTACCTACTGATGCCTTCTGTTTCCTTTGCCCTTGATAATATATGTGTAATGTGATTTTTAAATCTTTCCCCTGACATATTAGCAGTGTTTCAGGATGGTGATCACATGTTTTCAACCCACCGTGTTTAACCAGAAGCTCTTATCTCTACCATCACATTTGCCCCTGGTCTACTCTCCACTCACCAGGTGTGCTTAGTTGCTGAGAAATGGCCCTGAAGAAGCCCTTGTGCTTTCTTCATCCTTGCATGAAAGGCTTTATTACAGTCATCAGCTGGCTTCTCTCAGACCTGGTGATTTTCAGGCCTTGAATGTTGCTCAGTGTGTGTGGCCTGTTTAAGTTCTCCTTCAGGACTCCTTAAGCTCAGCTTCCTCAGGTAAAACCTATTTGTGATGTGGATGAATCTGCCTTTGAGAGCGATGCTTCAGAGAGGCATGTGAAAGGGGTTTTTACAACTCCCGCTGTATGGGAGCACTGTTCGAATATAAACATTATTATTATGAACAGTAACAAAATTTTAAAATGCATAAACTTTTAGGGGTGCCTGGGTGGCTCAGTCGGTTAAGCTCAGGTCATGATTTATAGTTTGTGAGTTCAAGCCCCATGTTGGGCTCTGTGCTGACAGCTCAGAGCCTGGCGCTGCTTTGAATTCTGTTTCCATCTCTCTCTGCCTCTCCCCTGCTCACACTCAGTCTCTCTCTCTCTCTGTCAAAAATAAATAAATGTTAAAAAGTTTTTTTTAATGCATAAAGTTTTAAATTCTGTCATCAAGATGCTACTCTCAGCATCTGTAATCATTGGACTTCAGACTGTATTTCCAACAAAAACACTCAGCCAGGGAAATGCTCTCCATCTTGGCATCCAGGATACAATCCAGAGAGGATTTGTTCCGTGTGTTAAATGAATGGATCAGCGAGTCCATCTAAGGGCCCTGATTCCTCCTAGCTCACCTGTCTCAGTCTATAGTGGTCATATAAACTCTGAATAGCACCAGCCTTTACCTTTATACATCTAGGAAGGCATTTCCAGTGGGAGCACTAGATTTCTTATTAAGTGAAGAAACTAAATGCTGTACAAATTTATAGTCTAATCCCAGCTTCAGAGATTTTCAAGAGGTGTGGCATTACAGAATATTATTTTGCTGAATTACATCAGTGTTAGATGGGTACAAATGACTTTTCTACTGAATTCATTAATTCATTCAGAAAGTACTTATTTAGTACCTCCTACACCGGCTGACACTAAAAGTATTGAATAAAAGTATAACTAATATTTATATAGTGCTTACTATACTCGATATTGTTATATAGATTAACTCATTTAATTCTCATAATGACCATATGAGAAATCTTAGCACGATTCCCATTTTGCAGATGAGAAAACTGAGGCACAGAGCTGGTGGGAAACTTGACTAGTCTACACTAGTGGTTCTCAACCAGGGGTGATTTTTCCCTCCTCCCACCTCCAGGGGACATTTTGCAATGCCTAGAGAAATTTCTAATTTGCATGACTGGTGGTGACGGAGAGCTATACAACCTAGGGATCCTGCTAACATCCAACAATGCACAGAGTGGCCCCACAACAAAGAACAATCCAGTCCATAATATCAATAATGCTGCTATCCAGGAACCTTGATCTTCACTAATAAGCATGTGGAATTCTCCTGGCAACTGTTTTTTGGGCCAGTGATGGACACATGACTTACTCCGGCCAATCAGACTAAAGGAGAGATTTTGGGAAGAGGATACTTTTCATGAACAAGTAGCACATACATAGCCTGATGCCCAGTGGCAGCCATTTTGTTCTACGGAGAAGAACCAGGTTTCAAATTAAGCTGGTGCTGAGGACAGCAGAATGGAAGGACAGAAATAACTTCTGTCCTTTAATGACATTACTGAGTAGCAGTGGACCAGATCTCTCCTGGAACCCAAGATATCTCTGGACTTTAAGTTATGTGAGGCCATACATTCATACTGCTGAAGTCTGTTTGAGTGGGCATTTTCTGTTTCAGACAGCTGTAAGTGCCGTAGCCAGCTCCCTTTGCTAATTACAGGCAATATCTTGAAAAGTTCCACAAAGTCACTTTCACGTGGTCAGATTCCTCATCAGAAATGTACACTTTTCCCTTCTGGCTGAACTTTGTCTTAGTCAGAGATTAGGACCCCCCGCCCCCCACCTTTCTTAAAAGACATATTGAGAGTGTATGTGAGTGGGAGAGGGTCAGAGGGAGAGAGAGAATCATAAGCAGGCTCCACTCCACACTCAGCATGGAGCCCAGCACAGCACTTGATCCCATGACCCTAGGATCATGACCTGAGCTGAAATTAAGAGTCAGACACTCAACCAACTAAGCCACCCAGAGGCCCTAGGAGATACTTTCCTAAGCTTGGCTTTCCTATCTGAACAAACATAAACAAAGTAGAGAGTTTTGTAGAGTCAGTCAACAAGCAGGTAGGATCCAATGTCATATGTCGATGAAGAAGAAGGAGAAAGCCAGAGACAGAAAGTACAGTCTAGGTAGAAACAGGGAATATTGTCCACATGGAAAAAACAGTAATGAGCTGTTGAAATCTGTGGTAAAGATGATCTGTTTATTGGACTTTAATAAATGTGAAGAATGAGCTGGAGTGATTTGGAGGAGGTGGACTTGGGGATGAAGGCCATTCCCAGGGACCCCAGGTGACTTGGGATGATGTATTGAGGGAATTGAAAAAGGTGACCTTGAAACATCATACCAGCCTCCCATTCTATCACTGGAAACTAAAGAAAAGGGTAGCCTGCACTGTATGGTATCTGTACTACATCCTACGGACTTCAATGGCAGCAGTTTCCATTTTATATTCTGGAAATCACAACCTGTTATTGCCCAAGCACCTGCATGAAGTAGCACAGAGGGGCCCACCTCCCTTTATATCATTAGATACATCTGTGAGAAGGTGAGGTGAACAGGGAAATAATAGCTTCACCTTAGCAGCCTGAGAACACCGTAAATGAAGGATGCTGGCTAACTTTCTTAAGCAACTATACCACATTAGGGGGTATTCTGGAGTCTGGGTAGATAAGCAGCATTTTTTTTTTTTTGGAAAGAAATCTTAGTTTAGTTTCTGAGTCCTGGAAAATGTAATCATTTCAACATAATCTGCCAAAAATAATAGATGTTTTTATGGTCCCCAGTACTTGTCACATTATTTGTCTGTTCCCACATGATCTCAATGAATGTGAATTCCTTTCATGCTGAAGTGGCCAGTAAGCACACACTCCTCCAGTAGGGCTCCCTTCCTTCAGACCTTTGTGATTTGCACAGGAAAAAATAAAATAAAATAAAAACCCTAAAAATGCATAAGACAGAGAAATCAGGCAAGAAATTCCAATATTCTGTTTCCCAGCTCCCTAGACAACACAGCAAGAAAGATGCAGTCAGAAGCAGGTTGGGTAATTGGGTACCAGAGGCTCTGGAAAGTCCGGGAAACACCACTTTGCTCCTAAACATTACCTGACTTTCAATTTCCCTCTGGAAAACTGTCCCACAGTCTGTGGACTCCTCTCCTTACTGAAATGTTGAACAAGATCTCAGAGTTTTCTGTTTTTGTCTTTTTCCTGACCACCCAAAAATTAGACTGGATTTGATAACTCTTTGTGGTGATATCCTAGAAGAGTGTTTTGCTAACATGTATACTCGCCATTTCTGCTGAAGGGTAGACACATGATCCAAGCCTCTCCTGCTGAGCCTTGCCTGTGGCTTGTGGCCCAGGCACACTCATTTCGCAATGGGTCCCTGTGTTGCCATATCAGGCTCTTACCCTGTGAGAATGAAGAGATACTGACCCGAAGTTTCCTCCTGCTCCCAGAGCCTAACCTGTGGTTAACCCCTGCAGCAAGCAATTTAGTGTTAACTCAGTGTCTGCAGCAGCAAACACACCTCAGCATTGTTTAAACTGCAGATCCAGGACCCATTAGAGGGTTGTGAAACAAATTTAACAGAGTACAACCAGCATTTTAAAAATGCAACAGGGTAGAACGGAACTGAGAAGAAGGGAAGGTAAAATATTACAATGCCCTGCTTGTAATAAGGGTAAGTTTTCTTTGGTGAAACTAATCTTTTGGTTATATAAATCCAGTAGTATAGGGGCGCCTGGCTGGCTTAGTCTGTTAAGTGTCCGACTTTTGCTTAGGTCATGATCTCACGGTTTGTGGGTTCGAGCCCCGCGTCGGGCTCTGTGCTGACTGCCAGCTCAGAGCCTGGAGCCTGTTTCAGTCTGTGACTCCCTCTCTCTCTGACCCTCCCCTGCTCACGCTGTCTCTCTCTCTCTCTCTCTCTCTCCTAGAAATAAATAAAACATTAAAAAAAAAATCCAGTAGTATGAATGCACTCATTATGCCATGATATAAAATGCATTTCCTGGGATGCCTGGGTGGCTCAGTTGGTTAAGCAAATGACTCTTGATTTCAGCTCAGCTCGGTGTCTGGCTCTGTGCTGACAGTGAGGAGCCTACTTGGGATTCTCTCTCTCTGCCCCTTCCCCATTCATGCTCACTCACTTTCTCAAAATAAATAAACTTTTTTTAAAAAAAATGTATGTCTTTTTAAAAAGACAGATTCTATTATGAGTCTCATCTTTGGGAGGAGCACGGGCTGAGTAATTTGTATAAAGTCACATAGCTCATAGATATAGCTGGGATTCCAGCTCAGATGGTAGCAACAGAGCCTGCACTCTTCAGCACTCTTCTCTACTGGCCTCATTTAATTTTTCAGCTCAGGAGCCTAGCTTGTGATCAAGCTCAGTCTTGCAGATGGATGCCTCCGAAAGATCTTACTGGGCCAGCCTCTCTGGAGACTGATTGCAGATGCATCAAGCATAGAAGAAATGCTCAGAGGAAACACTGCAGGTCTCTTTCTTTATCATCTCATCCTGGAGGCAATGTCTAGTAAATGTAGCCTGAAAATAGCTTATTGAAGCATTAAACCATGAGAATGACTTCTTAAAGTTCACTAATTAACATTGACTTTTTGAATACCTACTAGATGGCCAGCAACCATGGTGAACACTGTGATGGATATGAAGAAATATGACATGATTCCTTTGTTAAAACCAGCCCCTATGAACCCATACAAGTAGTATAAAAGTTTTCCAATACATGGCTATTGAGCAATGGGTGGTCCACTAAGGGAATTTCTTTTTTTTTTTAATGTTTTATTTATTTTTGAGGGAGAGGTAGAGACAGTGTGAGCAGGGGAGGGTCAGAGAGAAAGGGAGACACAGAATCTGAAATAGGCTCCAGGCTCTGAGCTGGCTGTCAGCACAGAGCCCGACGCGGGGCTCGAACCCACGAACCGTGAGATCAGGACCCGAGCCGAAGTCGGACGCTTTCCCGACTGAGCCACCCAGGTGCCCCCACTCAGGGAATTTCTATATGTTAACTTTTTTTTTAAAGTTTACTTATTTGTTTTGAGAGAGAGAGAGAGAAAGTGCAAGCAGGGAGGGGCAGAGAGAGAGAGAGAGGGAGAGAGAGAATCCCAAGTAGAATCCACACTGTCCGTTTAGAATCTGATGGAGGGCTCCAAACCACAAACCGTGAGATAAAGTCAGATCTCACAAACCTGAGCTGAAGTCAGATGCTTAACCAACTGAGCCCCCAGGCGCCCCCCTGTATGTTGACTTTTAACATAAGAGGCCAGTGCATTCCCTCCACAAGTTACCACTCATCTTTGTCTCAGGAGAAGAGATTAGTCACTTCCTACTTCTTCCTCTCTATGTACTCCTTGTCAATTTCTTTAAGAATTGGAATATTCCTGGGGCGCCTGGGTGACTCAGTCTGTCGAGTGTCCGACTTCGGTTGAGGTCACAATCTCACGGTTCATGGGTTCGAGGTCCATGTCAGGGTCTGTGCTGACAGCTCAAAGCCTGGAACCTGCTTCAGATTCTGTGTCTCCCTCTCTCTCTGCCCCTCCCTGGATCACACTCTGTCTCTGTTTCTCAATTTTGAATAAACATAAAACAATTTTTTTTAAAGAATTAAAATGTTCCTTTGGAGATGTCCTTAATTTATTTGCCTGAAACGGCAGGGCATCCAAGAACCAGATGAGGCTCAAAGCACCATATAGTCACTGCACGCAAAAATAAAAACAACCCCACTTAAAACTAATTAGCACCAGAGAGGAAAACAAGGTCAACGCAAACATTTCCTCTATTTCGACCAGAAGAGAAATTCCTCCTAGCTTTCTTGGTCATGCTCATCTCTGTTCATTTTCTGGTTCATTTCATGTGACTTCCCCTGTGTCTTATTCGTGTTGTTGGACTCAGAAATAACAACCAGTTTCCCCATTTTAACGTAAGTCAAGTGTTGCATGAACCCCGCCTTTCTTGGAGACGCTGGAGTCACTTTGGGAGAGGGCACACTGCACATTGCTAACAGGAGAACTGGAAGCTTCTTCTTTTGCAAAGCTTTAGTGTCAGCTGGAAGATACTGAAAGAAACTAATCAGCTCCAAATGGCCCGGAGAGCACACATTTTGGGGGTTGAGAAAGACCTCTCCTCATATATTTTCCTCAATGTGTCTGCATTTGGGCCTGAATCTTGCCTTAGATGCTTGGAAGTCTGTTTATCCCACAGCCTTGGGTCACGTGCCAATCTAGGTGATCCCTGAAAACAGTATTTCTTCAGTGTGTGTTCAGCATCCATCCAAACCTGTGTAAACTAGGATGCTTGTGAAAAGTGCAGATTGAGGACTCCACTAAATCTTAAGGACTCTGAATGTCAGAGGTGGGGCCCAGGAATTTCTTTAGCTTCCCAGGGTGCCTTTCCCTTTCCTTTAATCTGTCAGGCCCTGAAGAGCAGTGGGACTTCAGCCAGCTAGGACCTGGGAACAGTAACAGGCAACAGAGCATCCATCCCTTCCAGCAGGCGAGAGCTATGGCTAGGGAAGGGTCAGGAGGAAGCAGTGACCAGTGGCCTTTGGCTCGGAAAGAGCCTCGGGCAAATGCCAGAACTGGAAGCAAAGTCAGGATTTAAAAAAACATAGCTTGATTATATCTCTTCCCAGAGGTCCAGTGGCTTTTATTTGCCAAACTTATTATGGACACCAGACTTCTTCTTCCCATACCTCAACAGCCTCTTCAATATCTGTCCCCCTCCCAGCCCCTCTTAGCCAAACTGTACTTTCTCCAAAGAGATCAAATGGAAAGTTTAGTCCAGGAAGAGAAGGGATGTGGAGTTGCTGGGGAGCCATTGGTTGCCATAGGAACCCTGACTGCTGCAGGGTCTGAATGGTTTTCTGTTTCCCGATGTCCAGTTCTTTGGGGCAGGCCCTGGCATTGGCATGGCCTGGGCACCGCATCCTGTGTCTCCTGTTCCCGGCATCCGGCCTGGTGGCATCCGCCCCAGCAGGTCCCCTGGTAGCAGGCAGAGTGTCGGGGACTGAATGCTTCCTCCTGACCTCTCGTCCAGCTGCTGTCGCCCTCCCCAGTTGGGAAGTGAAGGGAAGCAGAGGGTGTTTCCCAACTCTTTGAAGAGAGAGTCCTTGTTTGCTCGTGCATTTTTATTCTTTCTGCCCTTGTCATCCAAACACGCCGCGTTGGCCATTTGCCTGTCTCCCTGCTGGCCAGCTGTCCTTGCCATTCTCAGTCCTGAATTTCTATGTATCTCACAGGGAGTACAGAGTTTATTTTCATCCAGTTTGGTATACTGGGGGAGCCTCCGTCTCCAGGTTGCTGTCTGACATTTTGCTCCCAGCAGCTGACTAGTAAGGCTGGAATGACAGCCCATTCAAATGGTCCAGGGAGACAATTGAGGGGCTTCAGCCGACTTGAAAGGTTTATGAGCCCCAGGTTAGGAACGACCAAGGCCTCTAGGTGCTTAGCCCGTGCTGTGGACAGAGGATAAGCCACCATGCTGTAGGCCTTCATGCTCACATACCAATTCCTCCAACTGCCGACTGTTTTCACATCCCTCCGCCTTTACGTGGGCTCATCCTTCTGCTTGGCAAGTCCTGGCTGCCCATTTTTACTGTGGCCAACCAAGCCCCGATGTACTGGTCCCTGCTGTCCTCCCTAGCAGGATACCATGCCTCTCTCCTCTTCTCATCCACCTTGTACCAGACACCGAAGACTTGTGGCAAAGTCCAAAACAGGCTTGGTGGCTTTCTGCTTCAGGGCCTTTGCACATCCTGACCCCCTGTCTGGAATGCTCTTACCTGATTTTCCCAAGGTTAATTCCTTCTTATCTCTTAGGTTTTAATCTACTACCAGCTCCTCATGAGACCCTTCTTGATTCTTCTAATGTGCCTCCTCCTTGTTCTCTATCTCAACACCCACCCTTGTCCTTTGTTCCCAGCCTGTCACACTTTGTCCTATTCATTTACCTTTTGTTGCCTGACTCCCAACTAAACTGTGAAGGTCAATGAATCGGGGACTTTCAATGTTTCCATCAACTCTGAAGGAATGCCTTAACACATACTTGGTGCATAGTGCGCTCATTAAATATTTAGTGAATAAATGAAAGAGTGGCTCATTTCTGCCCATCCTTCCAAATTCCACCTGGAAGTCAGTTGCCTCCTTGTGTAAATCTTTTCCAACCACCTCTCACCTACCGCCTACATGTTCACCTCAGGTCTGGGTAAGATGTCTGCCCTAGGTGCTCTCCTGCCCCTCCCCCCACTTTCTTAGGCTGCATTATAGCACCTACTGGTATGTCCCTTTCTGCAGGTGGATGGTGAGCTAGAAAATAGTCTAGGATCTAGAAAAATACTGGACACATAGAGATTGCCTGACTTGACCAATGTTGGTCAAACAAATTAATGGTTAGGCATCATTTCAGAGATGTACACGAAACTCAGTGTGGGGCTACTACCTAGTTCACAAAAAGACAGAGATAAGTTTCAGAAAAAAAAAATCTTGCACAATCTGGTTCTCATGTTTCCTGTTCCTTCACTTTACCTGATGACATTCCAGTAATGTAGATAAGCAATGATCTAGTAAGGTCTCAGAGATAAATTAACCAACAAGTCCCAACTCTTTCACAACTGAACTGATCTTATCATTTCAGGATCCTATGATGCTCGTCCCCACATATAGAAACCCTGGAAAGGGGGTTGAATTTCAGACACTTCTTTGGGCCTCAGTTTCCTCATCCATAATGAGAAAGATAGAAAAGATCATGTTTAAAGAATCTCCTAGCTCTAACATTTTTTGATTTAAGAAAAATCAACATTGACCTTTGAATTCCCAGTGGCTCTGGAGCTCAGTGTGGGTGCTCTGAAGGCAAAGAAAATTGTTCCTGGGAACCTTGGCTTCGGGAATCTCAGGTTTGCTGCTCTCCCTCAGAGCAGAAAAGGCTCACCTTCTTCTCCATGTCATTAAGTGGGTTATGGCTCAAAAGATTATGGAAAAAGACCAAAATGTGGAACCAAGTACATGAAGAGAAGAGAGGCTCTCAGGACACGACATGGGCCCCTGGGTCTAGCAAGGAGTGATGCTGAGGGGGCCAGGGGCAGCTGTCTCACAGAGCACATGGTGGGGGTGTATCTGGCTAGAAGGGGAGGACTTTGAAGGGTGGAGAATATGTAGACTAAGGTTTAAATGAGTTGAGAAGAAGAAATATTGAGACAAAGGAAGACGAGAGGAAGAGTAACAGACAGCCAGTAAAATGTAGCACAAAGATCATGGGCCCAGCAGTCGGAAGATTATTTAGTTCAGGCTGACCACTAACGAGCTGTAAGAACCTGAAAAACATCTCTTGACATCTCTGGGCTTCAGTTTCTGAATCTGTAAAAATGGAACTAATAACACCCTTCCCACATCTCAGGACTATTTTTCAAACTAAAATAAACTTATGGACATGAAAGTGTTTGAAAAGAATTCTTCAAGAATGAATGATAGCAGAAATGATTGGGTCAAAAGGGTTAAGAGCAGCTATGGAATAATACAGCATAAAGTGCTACCACATTAAAGAAATACTACCAGGAATTTATAACTCACAAGGAAATGGATCAAAGGGGTCAGGGAAAGGTTCTCCCCACCCCCAAAGGCTTGGTCATGTTTTTCCAATTGTTTAAAAGAGAAAAATTAATAAATGTTATCTTTATTTTACCCAAAGGTGACTTACAGGAACTGAAGGGGTTGGGCCAGGACAAGGGGTTGATGGATCAAAACATGCCTTTGATGAAGCTAAGTCCCAGGTAATTACTGTCCTGGAAAGTTGCCCTAAACTAAAGGTCATGGGCTAGCGTGTCCCTCTGTCATCCACATACACAGTCAGGGAAACAGAAAAACCAACCCACCCACCAAAAAGACTTGAATCCAGAGCTTGAAAGGACAGGAGGGGGTGGGGTTGGGTGGTTTGCAGCTCAAGTAATGGACTTTGAAAGAGGTTGAATAACCAGACAAGAATAGAACTCACCAGATAAGAACAGAACTCTAAAGACAAAATTGTGACAAACAGGAGCTGGCAGTGGCAGTTACTCATATGTAAACTCATTTGAGTTAAGGCTCAAGTCAGAATCCTTCCACAGGTAAAAGAGTCAGACTTTTAAGGTTGGAGCCCATGGACCCCATCTTTGGAGCCCCTTCTTCCATGGGGTGCTATTTTTAACCCTGGCCCTCTTCTAGTAAGTATCCTGCTACCTAGTATGTCCCACTTTCCTCCCAGCCCCTGTGCTAGGACTGTCTGACTTTCTTTTCTGCTACTGCAACCCCATCAGGACTCCATGTTGTTGCCTGACCCCCTGCACCTCTATTGTCCAGCTCCCCGTTTCTGGATGGAGGCTTGCCAAGCCATCCAAGCCAAATGCTCCTCAAGCCTTGCTTATATGCAAATGGCCCAGGGCCAGAGGCAGCCAGCCCTCCAGGGCCAGCTCTTAAGCCTCCTTTCTGGGGTCCATAAACTTCCTCTATAACGAACCAGATAGCAAATACTTAGCCTTACCAGGACATAAGCCCTCTGTCTCAACCATTCAACTCTGCTATTATACAAAAACAGCCATACACAATATGTAAACAAGTGGGCATGGCTATGTTCCAATAAAACTTAATTTGTGGATCTGAAATTTACATGTCATTTTCATGTATTACTAAATATTACTCTTCTTTTTATTTTTAAGAACAATTTAGACACGTAAGAACCATTCTTGGCTAGTGGATATGTTGAGAACAGGCAATAGACCACATTTGATTCATAGGCAGAATTTGTAGACCCCTGCTCTATAGCTATATTGTCATGAATGACAGAGGAGTACTTGAGATGTGGCTAGTCTGAACTGAGACGTGTGGAAATATAAAATCACCCAGATTTCCAAAGCTTCACACAATATAATCTTTATATTGATTACAAGACGATGGTATTTCAGATATATTGGGTTAAATAAAATTTATTATTACTTGTAACTCTTTTTACTTTTTGAAATACGGCTGCTAGAATACTCTACACTTACATATGTGGCTTGCATTATGTCTTTGTTGGGCGACGATGCTCTAGAGGTAATGCCTGGGCCTTTGCTGAATGAATCCATGGCTAATAGAACCCTGGTGCAAATAATCAGGCCCAGCTCTCCCAGCCCATGAGAGATAACCTGAGAGGTGAAGTGCTTCCCCCAAATCTCACAGCTGTTGCAGGAGGACCCTCCTTGCGCTATCAGCCCATGGTATTTGCATTACACCATTTTGACGCAGGCAAGGGGTTCTGGTGTTGAACAGAGGGCAGGGGAGCCCCGCATTGGCCCCACAATTCACAAGTAGGCATCTTTCCATTCTGCTAGCCCCAAGGGTTGGGATAACTCCCTCTCAGTCTTTCTCCTTTATCAGTTTCACTCCCTCAAAGTGTGGTCCCAGGTCCACTGATCAGAATCCTAAAGGGAATTTAAAAACATAGGTTATAGGCCTCACCCCCTAGAGATGCAAAATTAGTGGATCTGAAGTATGATGTATGAGTCTACATTTTGACAAGAAGTCCCTTAGGTGACTCCTTAGGGACATTAACCTTTGAGTTTCGCTGCTCCTAGATTGAGTTCTGATATATGACACAGAGAAAATGTCTTTTATATGGTAAGAAAATAGACAAGAAATTAAAATGGACTGAAAGCTCTTATTTTCCAAGCACTATGATCTCCTGGAAAGAAAGCATTCACATAGGTAACATAATATGATTGCAGCAGTAACTGTTGAATGATCGTTTTTTTCCTTCTTTGCACACACTGGTCTAAGAAGAGTCTTTTTTTTTTTTTAATCTATAAGGCAGTTCTTAGGCTTTTTAATTCCTTGCAGATTGTGCCTTTTAATATTTTATACAACATCAGCTCCTCACGGGTACACAATATATTTTGCGTAATGTTTGTCAAAATATACACAATGTATGTGCAGGGGATGAAGGTTTAGCAGAGTTGTTGCCACGGTTGACAGTTGTGCATTCCAGCATGGGTGAGAAACTCAGGCCAACCCCCTGCAGGTTTTAAATACTGAGGGAAATGAATTAGGATTCTGAATTTCTTTTGCCACTAAAGTATCTTTAATTTCAAGATATTGCTGGCAGTGGCACAAGAAACCAATGACAATATCTCTATAAAATACATCATTTGAAAGAGTTCCCAGTGCAATCTTCACCTTGTGTGTAGAGTATTTTCAGAGTAAAGTTAAGCAAAGTAATGCACTTAGGAGAGACACAGCCATGCTCCATCTCGAGAGGAAAAACACAGAGCTCCCAGTTCTGACCCAGGAAAGGACCCATCCATTCCAAGAAGACTTCAATTCAAAGCACCACGGCAATTTTAAGTGACCAGTAAGGTGGTGGGGACTGTCAGACACAAACTAAAATCCTGTCTTAGCCTTATATAAATCCACACGAATCTGGCACATGGAATGCTCCTAGAAGCTAGAGTTACCTAACTCTGATAAAGAAATAAAAATGTTCCAGAAAAGAAATAAAGCAAAATCACTGATTTATATATTTATCCATGCATTGAACAGACATGTGAGCATGTAGTACAAGTCCCTAGGAAATAAACCTAGACTCTGCCCTAAGGTATGTATAATCTAGAAGTAGAATTACGAAATGCTTAATGTAACTAAAAATCCCTTAAGGAAAGTGAAAAGTATTATATGAGGAATCCAAGTGTATATAGTCTTACCATTACAGCACAGGAGAGTAAAATCACTTCCATCTGGGGGTCAGGAAAAAAAAATGCTTCCAGGAGGCGGTAATCTTTGAACCAATCATAAAGGCTAAATTATCTGAGGAGATAAGGAGCAGGTGGATAAAAGGGATAAAAGGTGGGAAACTGCCTGGAGCGGTTCATTTGCCTGGAGCATGGGATCAGGGTGGGAGGTATAAAAATGGCTGCCTTACAAAAACACTGAAAACAGCCTTTTGGCCTGAAAAGGTGTGGCCTGAAAATATGATATAATAAATCTGAAGAAAATTAGAAGTTTGTATGAGGGGTAGTTGGAATTTCTAGATCTTATAGTGTTGGCATTAAGGACTGCCCTTTAAAAATGGAAAACAGTAGCATTAGTTCAAATAAGAGGAAGCACACAGTACATACTAGTATGATGAAAACCATTTGCTCAAGGGGTGCCTGGGTGGCTCAGTCAAGCGTCTGACTCTTAGTTTTGGCTCAGGTCAGATCTTGGGGTTCGTGAGTTCTAGCCTTGCCTCGGGCTCTGTGTTGAGAGTGCAGAGCCTGGTTGGGATTCTCCCTCTCTCTCTCTGACTCTCCCCTGCTCACTTGCCTTCTCTCTCTTTCAAAATAAGTAAACTTAAAAAAACCCCACATATACTCAATACATCGTGCAAGAAGATTTAGATTCAAGAGGAATTTAATTACCTTCTAGATAACAAGACTGTGATGGTTGTTGAGAGAACTGAAAAGCGTTTGAGGGAGACCAACCCCAGTCTCCATGTGATTAGTGTCTTGCACAGGGTACAAATATACCCTAAAACGTCTCAGTCCTGGAGCGTAATTGGTTAAAAGCTTGGGTTTGGGTTACAAACAGATGTGAGTTCAAGTTCTTTTCTGCAGCGTGCAAGATATGTGACCTTGGGCAAAATTACTTTGTCTCTTTTAAGTTCTAGATTCATCTGTAAATAGTATTAATGATCCCCATTCCACAGGATTGTTATGAGAATAGCCATATTAAGGAAGACAATGCTTGAGAAGTACTTAACAGGATGCTGGTGTTAGATGTTGTCTGATTTAAATGGACCATGGGCGCAATTTGGGGTGACATTTCTTATGGTCTGAATTTAGGGTTTCAGAGGAATAAATGTCCCAGTTTGCCTTCACAGGGGGCCTTCCACCTATGTGTGCTCAGCAACACTCTCTGTGTAGCACTGAGGGCTGTGGATCACATGTGAATTTGATTTTAGGTTAGCTAAAGTCTTCAACTCTTGAGCTCCAATAACCACACAAGACTAAATCCTGTCTTGTGCCCAGGGCTGGGCTGAGACTTTGAGGTTTCTGAGAGCAAGAGCTGAATAAATTAGCTATGAGAGTGCTGAGGCTAGGCTAAGACAACATGGCCTGAGTGAATGTGATATTGAGCCAAGACTGCAATAACAGGGAGCTATCGCTGGCCTGGGCAAAAAGAGAAAGATGAAATTGTTAGTAGGGGAAAAACACCAAAGCACACAGCTGTTGAGAGTCCAGGAAAACAGGGGAGTAATGGGTCAGTAAGAGAGACAGCCAAAACTGGAGGCTACAATGAAACGCTGGAAACGCTGAATTCTGGAACCAAAAATTTACCCCGAGCTAGGCTGTGAGGAACAGTTCTGAGTATCTCCAGAGAAACGTAGTGGACAGAGCAAAAAAGCGAACTGCAGTGACTCAGTATGGCTGGAGCCAGCTCTTTCCTCCCCTTGTAAGAACTCCTTTGTCATGAGTTAGATAATGTCTGAGGAAATCTGTTGAAATGAAGCAATGGGACTCCCCAAGACCACATGACGGTGGGACCCTCTAGACGCTCCGGGGCCACTGTGAGCTCATTTCTCAGAACAGGATCCACCCTGCCCGATGAGTTTCCCTATGAGGACCTCTGTCACCAGTCCTTGGAGAGCACTTCCAGAGAGGCCTCCTTCCCTCCCCAGGTTCTTCTAGCAAAGCAGCTCCCTTCTCTTATTCTCTTATTTTCCTCTAAAACCTCACAGGGTCCTTCTCAGAGGCTTCTCTCCCGGATTCCCCTGAGTTTACATATCTCAACTGCTTTGAAAAGAAACCTTAACACTCAGGAACAGTCGAGACATGAAAGAAATCAGATGCAGTCAGAAAGAATTGTGACCTTGGATGGTGATGATAATAATCACATCTTTCAGGGCACCGGGGTGGCTCAGTTGCTTGAGCATCTGACTTGATTTTGGACCAGCTCGTGATCGCGTGGTCATGAGATTGAGCCACTCATCAGGCTCCCTGCTGGGTGTGGAGCTTGCTTAAGATTCCCTCTCCCTCTCCCCCTCCCCTGTTCTCTCTCTCTCTCTCTCTCTCAAAAAAACAAAAAAATATATATATATA
>NW_027529934.1:7736550-7740617 GCF_008692635.1 Crocuta crocuta | reverse complement strand
AAAAAAAAAAAAAAATATATATATATATAATGATCATCACAGCTTTCAGTCTTCCTAGCGCATTAGCGCTCAGGTCTCTGGAGCGTCTCACCAAGGCCATGGCACCAGTGAGGGTGAGGGGGGCTGACGACAGGTCTTCACGTTCTTCCTGGCAGCCTGGGAGTGCATGGGAAGAAATACCAGCATTTTCTTGCGCTTGTGTTTCTTTGCTGCATCCCTTCCTGTTCTTCCACTTCCGCGTCTTGTCCCTGCTCATCTCCCTGCAACCAGCCCTCTGCCTTTAGAACTTTATTCAATATCCAGAGAACTTCCAGAATGAAATAGGAAAATGGGGGGTGCGGGGTGGGGTGAGACATCATAGTGAGATCTTCCCAGACCTGAGGGGTCCTAGAAGTTCAATGAAATATTTGGGGTTTGGTGGAATTTGTTTTTCCTTTAAATACCTTCCTTGAAATACTTTTTTTGGCAACCAGAAAGAAAACTCAAGACTCATCCCTTCTTTAGTTTTCCTTCTGCTCTTCTGTGCCAAACATCCAATCACAGACACTCTTTGAGCACCTCCTATGTACTAGGCACTGTTATAGGTTCTAGTGAGATGGAGATAAATCAAGTTCTCACCTCTAAGGAACTTACAGTCAACCTTCCAATTACATTTATCATTTATTTACACATAGCTCAGGGACCTACTGTGTACTAATCTGGTTTCCCCTAAACATGGTGCAAAGGCCAATCGAGGTGATTTTGCTTGTATACAGAAGGAGGCAGGAAAGGCTGGTGGCTGCAGTAGAAGGGGTGGGCTTTACCAGTAACCAGAAGAGGGGACCGAGGGAGGGAGGGAGGGAGAGAGGTTGTGGAGAAGGGAGCAGCACTCTGGTGCTGGTTTCTTTTCAGGCTGTGACTCCACTGGTTACTCCTGCACAAACTCTTCTACACACCCACGTCCAAGGCTCCTTTGCTCACCAGCTGAATTTCTGGGAAGGACTAGGCCAGCGGGAACCCAGAAGGGAAGGACATCCCGCGCTGGTGCCCTGCTCAGAGGCCCATGCTCTGTGAATTAGCTAAGGCTGAGCTGAAGTCAGATTACATCCCATAGATGCAGGTGGAGCTGGCCTCAGGCGCAGGGCACTGGCTGGCAGACTTGAATTCCTGTCTTGAACCCACAATAACCATGCAATAGTAAATCACTTGATCTCTCTGAGCCTCAGTGTCTCACCCGTAAAATAGAGACGAAGTACCTAAACTACTGGATTATTACAAGGATTCAATGATGTAATGTAGCATGTAGTTAATACTCAGGAAGTAGTAGCTGTATGAAGGAGTAATATGCCAAGGACCCAAGAATGTCTTTTTTCTTAAAATGTTTATTTATTTATTTTGGAGAGACAGAGCATGAGGTGGGGGATGGGGAGAATGTGAGCGGAGGAGGGGCAGAAAGAGAGGGAGACAGAGGATCCCAAGCAGGTTCCTTCCCGTCAGTGCAGAGCCCAACACGGGACTCAAACTCAAGAACTGTGAGATCAGGACCTGAGCCAAAATCAAGAGTCTAACACCCGACTGAGCCACCCAGACACCCCTCAAGAATGTATCTTCTAAGCTGATCCAAACACTAAACTAATTTCAAATATCAGAAAATATTTTCATTACCTGAACCACATGGTTATGCACTCATCTGAGTAGCTCCTTGTTTTGAATATTATATCGTGATCTTTGGAAAATGAAACGAAATCTCTTTGTAAGTATTTTTCTAGACTGGAATTCAGCAGGGAGTAGATGAAGAACTCTTTCTCCATCACTTTCCAAACATTACCAGAAACTCCCCATGTTCCAAGATTAGATTTTGGACTGCTTCAAGAGGCTAAAGAGAAGTTCGTTGGGCTAAAGTCACTTTCACCATTTTGGTTAGGAATTGACTCTTAGTTAATCTTACCAGGGAAAAGAGTTAAATAATTTTTTTTCAGTCTTTCTGACGCTCTACTCTAGTGAGCAGGGACTTTAAATCCATGAATCCTGCTAATACTGTGACTGCTGATTATTAGTATAGCGGACATTCAGCGAGAGCTTACTAAGAGCTGGGCGGGCCTGTTATAACTGTTTTGCATGTGTTAACTCCCACCCGCCCGTGGTCAGAAGTCTGAGACTGGTGCTATTATTAGCCTTTTTTTTGACAAACAAGGAACTAGCACCCAGATGTGGAGAAACCGACCCTTGGCCTCCCAACTCCTAAGCGGGAAGCTGGGACTCATCCAGGCAGTCAGGCCACCGTGCCTAGATGTACTACCTCAACGTCCCGGCAAACTTAGGACACCGAGCCAAGTATATGTAAACTGTTTCAGTTTTCCCACTGAAGAACTTCTTTTCATAAACTGATTATACTATTATGTGCCAGTTTAAAACATTAAATAGCATTGTTTTGTTTTCATGGTTTCGTGTTGTAATTTCCCTATTTTTATACTTATTTTAAAAATGTTTATTTTGAGAGAGAGAGCACGTGCGCACGCGTGTGCATGAGCGGAGGAGGGGCAGAGACAGAGGGAGAGAGCGAATCCAAGCAGGTTACATGCTGTCAGCGCAGAGCCCCACTTGGGGCTCGATCCCATGACTCTGAGGTCCTGACATGAGCCAAAATCAGGAGTCGGATGCTCGACCGAGCCACCTAGACACCTCTATACGTATTATTTTTTTTTTTTACAGAAACGATATTGATTGTGCATTTAAAGTGAAACTATAAAGTGTTCCTCTGGAGCAAAGTGGTTTAAGTAAGGAAATCATCTCCAGAGAGAGTGACGAAGCCTTCAGTGGCGTCACTGGGTGCACATGGACACGGTTGGAACGGGGCTAGGGGGCCTGGGGCTTGCTGAGTGCCACACACCCCAGCGTCCGTCTCTGGTCAGCGAGCCGGTGTTTCCCCGGGCAAGTCCAAGTGGCAGATGGCACCAGGCTGAGGCTGGGGTACCGAGGCAAGCTCACCCGTCACCAACCTCATGACCCTTTGGGAGGCCAGTCTCAAGTCTTACATTCTTAGTCACCTTGTTACCCGATTTTGTGGAAAATGGGATGTGGCCGGAGAGGGTTTCAACCCCTTCTAGACATTAACATGCTCCTACTTGGTTAACTCTTTAATGTTTTTATTGAAAATATTTATTTCAATACTGCGGTGAAAGGGTGAACATTGCCAGCCCCTCAGCTGATTTCTTTTGTAATGCTGCCAAAAACCAGAAAGGAGGGGGTGAAGCTGAGGAAGGCAACAGGCTCAATAAACATTGTATTTAATTACTCTTTTAAACATTTAAACCTTGCCCTAATCATTGACATCTGTACTGGGTAGTTCAGGCCTCTGAGCGTCTGACTTTATTTCGGCTCAGGTTATGACCTCAGGTTGGTGAGTTTGAGCCCCGTGTAAGGCTCTGTGCTGACAGCATGAAGCCTGTTTGGGATTCTCTCTCTCCCTGCGTCTCTCTCAAAATAAATAAGAAGGAAAGAAGAAAGAAAGTGCATTTTGGAAGAAACAGAGCAAAGGGAGCGATACTGTGGGCTGGAGAACCGGGGTGTTTACTGCCTAGAGGAACCAGAAATTCTTACAGGCCTGGCTGGCCTAAGAAGTGACAGCTCAGCACAGGGAAGGGGGAAAACCTCGGGCAGCCACTCCCCCCACCCCCTCCAGGAAGGCGGCAGCAAGGCAAGAACAAAACATTTTAAGAGATCTGGCCAGAACTGGTCTGCACGAATTCCCCTCCCGGCCTGCCTCTTCCACTCTCCCCAGAGGAGCAATCTTGCCTCCCTGTGGCAAACGAGCCCGCGACTGCTCCTCACCGCACCCACCCGGAGGCGGGCGGCAGACCACGTGGGGAGGGAGGTGAGCCGGCGAAAGACAACTCGGCTGGCTGGAAACAAGCAGAGGCAGGGAGGAAGACGTACTGTTCCCTGCAATCCGATCACCTCCGTGCAAGCAGAGGCCCGGAGGCGAAGCTGATTAGGCCGGGCTGGAAAAGCGAGCGTGGGGCAGATTAGAAACACATTGTTGGAGGGAGCAGGGCGGCGGCGGGCGGGCCCAGAGGAGGCCCGGCAGG
>NW_027529934.1:7721202-7736443 GCF_008692635.1 Crocuta crocuta | reverse complement strand
GGCATGGGGAGGGGTGGGGGGGGAGGGGTGGGGCCCCGGTGGGGGCAGAAGAAGGACTGCGTATAATGCTCTGTTTGTGAGCTGAGATTCCAGCTCCTGGGGTGGCCCCTGGCAGCCGCCTAAGCCTCACAGTGAGAAATCTGGAACAACAAAACCGCCAGGACAAAGGGTCTCTGGCCGGAGGGGCCGAGGGCTTTATAGGGCCAATAGCACTTCGGTTCGGAGGGACATAGATCAGCCCCGTAGGAGGCTGGAGCCAAGCTGTCACGGGGCTCAGCGAGGACAGAACTCACGTGTATTGGGCATCTACTGGGAACAGGGCACCATGCAAGCCTCTTTGCACATAGTCCATCGAGTTGGGGATCACAGTATGGAATTCTCACGGAGTTGGAAACCGAGAAGCAAATGGCCTCCCCCCCACCCCCACCCTAGGTTAGGACGCCCAGAGTTGCCCAATTTCACATCCGTGTGGTCTTGTTTGAAATGGTAATTAGAGGTCAGCGGGGTATTTCGTCACCAGGAAACCAGTGGAACATGCACCGCTTTAGCTTTCATCCCAGGCAGGAGTGTGGGGACCACACTATATACATCTTCACGTCTCGCCTCCAAACCACCACCGATGTGACTGCTGGGCCCTCGGCCCCTCACATCCTCCGTTTCCCCTGCAGGCCCAGGGGGGGTGGCTCCGCTGGCCTCCCGCAGCCTCTACTCTAGCGCCACCTGGTGGCCCCAGATGCGAATCCATGGCTGATTTGGCTGGAATTTCTGATTTCTAGCTGCTAAATCAGTGTCACCCAGCCCATTTTTGTGAGGCCCACCTGTCCTTCCGTTCTGCCATTTATCTGCACATTATTATCATTCTGCCTGCGTTTCCACCGTCTTTGCCAGTTCTCCGCTGCCTCATCTCACTCATTCGCCTCCGGTGTTATTTTCGTGGGGCCCCTCAAATCAAGGAGATCTTGCTTCCCTTTGTTAGCATTTTGCCAAGAGAGCAACTTTTCCATTTGAATCTCTTTCAGTTTTCTAAAGGCTCCCTCTCTCCCTCTTCCCATAAGAGTGTGGGACATGGGGCATGTTTCTGAGAGTTTGGTTTTACTCAGTGAGAATGGCACAAAACTATCTCATGCGAATTTGTCCCTATACAGTCTCGGCCCCATCTGGGGACTGAGACTGGGGACAGCAGCTCTGTGCAGTCACAGAGTGAGTTCCCTGCCCACTTGGAAGCCCTCCCTGGGAAGGCAGGTGAAGGACTTCACCCTGGCTTTCACCAGGAGCTCAGTCTGGCATCTGACTTTGATCCACAGAGCCTGACCAAGCACAATGGGAAAATCGGCCTTAGGGGCAGTGAATGTGGGGGCTAAACTTCAGTGAGAAGAGGTTTGTCCAGAGCAGTAGCCTCAGATGCACTGGGAAGAGTAAATGCCCATTGCAAAACAAGAGGACGACCAAGGTCACTAGAGAGGCAGGGTCAGTCCAAAGCTACAGAGCAAAGCAAGAGCCAGAGAGAGGGCATGGGGTTGGTTTGAGGAGGGCATGTGAGATGTAGAGGAAGATTATGAAGAAGCATAAGGCCTGGATCTGGATGTTGGGGCCCTTATCAGGGGCCTGTTACATGGCATGGGTTCGAGTGAGCAAGTTAAAAATTTGCAGAGCCAGCTCAGATTCATGGAGCTAAATGCACTCCCCCGATGTCTGGTTATTGTTTCCCCAAGGAGGCCTATCAGGACCTCAGGTAAATAGAACCCCCAAAAAGGCACCTTTGTGATGTAATGCCCACTGTGGGTACAGAGCACAGGTATCTCTGGGCCTTTGTCACACTCATATAGTAGATTGATCAATAGGGTCTTCAATATATACGGCTTTATTTAGAGGTTAATTTGTTTTTTGATCATTACTCATTTTCACTCAACCAGTGATTTTTAGTGTCTACTAATGTGCAAGGTACAGTGTTGGGTAGCAGAGCAGCAAGACAGGAAAGATAACCTCTTGAACATGGTAACTTACAGTTGTAGAGAGAGAACCACATGCACTGCCCAACTAGGACATCATTATCTCTCAAAAGTTTTACAAAAACTCTGTGTACTACCCAGGATAGACATCCCTATGATCACATAGCCAATGTGGCTGACTTTCCAGGACTCAGTTTTTCCTTCTAGGGAATGGTGCTTTGGGAACATGAAAGCCATTACTGTCAGTAAAATGCTTAACATTGTGCCCGGAGTATAGTAAGTGTCTCCTATATGTTGACTCTATGATGATTATGATCAAATTTATAGTTCAGAAAGGTAATCTAGTTAGCTAGAGTAGTAATGGAGAAAATGGGGGCTCAAAACTTGAATCTTCTGGAGGCGCCTGGGTGGTTCAGTCTGTCAAGTGTTGGATTCTTAGTTTCAGCTCAGGTCATGACCTCACAGTTCGTGAGTTTGAGCCCCACATCGGTCTCCACCCTGGCAGTGTGGAGCCTGCTTGGGGTCCTCTCTCTTCCTCTCTCTACCCATCCCCACTTGCATTTTCTCTCTCTTTCTCTCAAAACAAATAAATAAAAACAACAACAACAACAAAAACCCTGGATCTTCTGACTCAAAATTCAGTATCCTTCCCCTTATACTTTACTGCCTCTTAAGGTACTTAGAGACAGACACAATAGCAGGGTAGTTAAGTGCTTTTAATTGCATGTCCACTGTCAAGTTGATATGAAAAAACCCCCATGGTTTAGGACATAAGAGGCAAATGACTGTCGTCTTACCAAATATCAGTTGCAGCTATGATGATTCTTCCTATGCACTGGAATTGCACTTGAATCAGAAATCACATAAAACATTTATAGGCCTGAAACGTAGCTGTGAATTCCATATACAGAAGGTGGATTCTCCTTTGTCTACGCACTGAGGTAATGTCCATTTGGGGGAGAAATACACAAGGTCAGTAGGGGCACAGCCCCCAGAGATTCTTACTCAGTACGTCCCTCTTGAGACACAGGAATCTGTGTTTTTAAGACTCTGATGATAAGTAGGTTTGAGAAGAACTGGGCTTGGTATGTCCCCAGGGCCTCTGTGCTTCCATGGACTGGCTTCCCCAGGGGAGGAGAGGTCAGGCAAACTGAAAACAGGGCTGGGAATGAAAGGCCACTTGGGGGCACTTGGGTGGCTCAGTCGGTTAAGCGTCCGACTTCAGCTCAGGTCATGATCACATGGTTTGTGGGTTCGGGCCCCGCATCAGGCTCTGTGTTGACGGTTAGCTCAGAGCCTGGAGCCTGCTTCAGATTCTGTGTCTCCCTCTCTCTCTGACCATCCCCTGCTCACACTGTCTCTTTCTCTCTCAGAAATAAATAAAACATTAAAAAAAAAAAAAGAAAGAAAGGCATCCTGACCACGGAGGACAGAAGTCAGCAGGAAGCTATGGATGCAGAGAAGGGACTTGAATTCTGGTCCCGGGGAAGAGCATGGCCAGTCTGAGCCCTCCAGTGGCACAGCCCTCCTTGGCCAGCTCGCAGCTGCTGACCAAAGAGCAGTTCTTGTTCAAACAAGCAAAGAGTAATGTGTGGATGGAGCTAATCTAGGTAAATCTTGTCAATAACTTGGCAAGATCAACTGTCTGTGGCAGCATGAACTAGCACATGGAGAGACAAGATGTCTCCTCAGTCTCCTTGGCTAACATCCAAAGTTCTGCTTCACGCTCTCATTTACTTGCATTGTCTTTTCAGCCACCTCTTCAGTCTGAAGGTGAGGCAGCACAAAGGTAACAGCACACACATTTCCTCAAACTCACACAGGTAAACGATGAGGTCCAGGCCCAGCCATGTGGTAACTTCACCCAGACTTAGGTCACGGGCTCCTGGTGAGCAGCAGCTACAGATAGGATTTCCACCTCAGAGAACTTCTCCAGGCTCTATGTCCTGACCTTGGCTATAAACCCTAGTGTTCTCTGTGCTGTTTTTCCCTGGATTTCTTTCCTGGATTTCGCATGCCTAGGTCTGCTACTTTGATGATGACTCTCTGGAATGTTCTCCCGGATTTAATTCTGTTTTCCCCTCCTCCCTCTCCCTGCTGTGCATTTCATCCCTCTGTGAGGTTTCTGGAGGCCCGGCCCCACTGGCTTCTAAGACACAGCATCCCGGCTCCTAGGGCTCCTAGGGCTCTGTTTGTCTAGAGTGGAGAGCAAGGATTGGGTGCCATAGTCTGAGCGGGAACTGGATGTTTCTGCCCAAGGCAACATGGAAAATGAGATCCAAGAAGGATAAGAACAAAGTAAAAGTTCATTAGGAGCAGGCAAGGAAGGAACTGAGGCTTCGATTTTCAGTTTGCCTTCAAGAGCCAAGAGGCCTGAGTGTGTTAGACTGTCTTAAAGGGCCAGAAACAAGGAGCGTTAATGGTTCTCAGGCCTGGTTGCTCCTTAGAATCACCGGGAGAGCTCTCAAAGAAAAACACCAATGTACAGATTCCATCACAGAGCAATTAAAGCAAAATCTCCACGGAGGGTCCTGATGTGTGTGTATGCATGTGTGTATGTGTGTTTAAAACCTTCTCTGAGATTTTGATGTGTAGCCAGAGCTGAAAACCATTGAGATGATGACAGAATCAGACCCCTTTGCCTGACCTACAGTATTTCTTGCCTGGGTCTTTCCCAGTGGTGTGGGACCAGGTGCTTCTGGAAGCAGCTTGATGAGAAAGAGAGAACCAAGTCTTTAGATTCATATGTGAGTTCAGATCTTGGCCATATCATCTACTAGTTGTAATCCTGGGCAGGTCTTAATGTTTCTGAGATGTTTTAAGAAATAAATAAGATGGGAATATTCAATCACCCAATCCTGGCAGGCAATTCCCTTCCTGTCACCAGACAAATAGGTCCCCTTGTAGACCCTTCCCTGGGTACTGAGACTATCCTAGAAGAGAGAAAATATGCCTCAAAGACAGTGCCCCATGTTCTTCAGGACATGAACTCCCACGTGGTCCTAAAGTTTGTTGCACTGTCAACCCTTCCTAGGACCTAATGCCCGAGGATCCGAAGACCTAGATTATCTCTAAATTGCCTAAATTTTCTCCTTGCTGCCCCCTCTTCCCACCCATTGTCCCAGTCCGCATGCTTGGGATTTTGACCTGTTGCTGGGTTCCCGCTAGTCCTCTTTCCCTTTAGAGAGAGAAAATGAGTGTCCAGCCTGGGACCAGGGCCTGACCCTTACATCTCAGCCCCCCTTGGGTTTCTAGCCTATGTCGGCACAGACTCCACCCACCTGGTACTCGGAGGCTCCCGGACTTTGCAGCTCCTCCATCCACCTACCTGCTCCAGCACCGAGTCAGGAATGGCTGTGCTTCCCAGGACACTGCTCCGGGAGCATCCAGCCACCCTTACATGACCAGCCTGACATCGTGGTGGGTCGTTCCTGTTGTTCCCTCTCTTTCACAGGGATCAGGCCCCTGCTTGGTCTAGTCAGACCTGTGCTCTCATGCCAGCCCTGTACTTCCCACTCCTCATCCCTGGACTGACTCACGCCATCACACTATCCGTGTGCTATGAATACTTGGTGGCAAGCTGTAGGTGATGTAGGAGTTTGGACCTAAGAGGTAAAACAGTTGCATTGACGTGGGGCTCTCTACCTGGAAGGGCTCTATAAAATCACTGTGGATGCTTGACTTACCAGTTTGCATGGAGTGACAAGGTGTGTTTAATGTGTTATAGGAATTGTACTCCTCTTTTCCAAAATCCAAATCCACTCTGAGTCTCCGACAGTGCTTCTAGCTTCTACACTAATTCAAGCAATTCAGCTCTAGAGAACATGTAACTTAAATCCATACCCTCTTTCTGGAATCACTTCTGTAATTTTCTCACCAAAGGCATTCTTTATGGGCAGCAAGTTCAATGGACAGCTTGTGGATAGCCTGAATTCCTTCTGTCCTTTTTCCATACCAATAAATTGACCAATATGCATCAGCTTGGGAGAGCACCCAAGCTTCTCATGTGAAGACTCCAAGCAAAGGTGCTAGAATACAATCTGTGGTGGCAGATCAGCTTTTGATGTGGTTTGGGCTTCCAGTGCTGAATCAGAATCTGAGGTGGCATCTGAGATAACAGCACTAAGGTGTAGGCCAGGAACAACAATCGGTCCTATCTCATGAGTCAATTCTGATCTGGCTTCCCAGAGCACTATGCTAAAAGTTAGGAGGCCCAGCCTGTGCCGAGTGAAACAGAATGCAGCGATTGCTTAGTGATGTCTGCCATGGGCGGGACAGCATAGTAGTTAGCAGCATACGTGTTGTGATCAGAGAGACAGAAGTTCAAGTTCTGTCCTGCTACTTATTAGCAGGGTGATTTTGGGCAAGTTATCTAATCACTTCCAGGCTTTATTTTCATCAGTAAAATGCAGATAGATTATAGCGTCTACTTCACAAGGTTGTTATGAGGATTAGTTGAGATAATTTGTGCCAAGTGCTTGGCAGTGTATCTGGCACACAGTACTCCATAAATATTAGCTATTACTGTCATAAATAGTATGGGCCCAGGTGTGGGGTGAGGTAGCTTGGGCTTAGGCTATCTGTTATCCAGGTTCAGGCTTGTGTAAATCCTTCTAGAGGACTGTGATTAAGACACCTTGTAAAGGAACTTAGTAAAGGTCATTGGAACTTCTTTGCTCCTATGGCAGCAACAAATGGTTTTCAGTTGATGTTGGAATTTTTATTCTATAGATACATTTTTTCCTGCATAAATATTAGGTGGTATCTCAGGACCATCACAGACTGTCACTGTAGGTAATTGCAAGTCTCCTCAGACCTACTAATTGGTTCCTGATTGTTTACAGGACAGAACAAAGTTCCTTGTTGTCTTCAGTATGGCTTAGAAAGATTTACTCCTGCCTAACTTCCCAGCCCCAGCTTCTACTTCTCTCCAATGAGTTCCCTGAGCTCCAACTGTGCTGAAGTGAACCACTTATTTCCCAGACTCATTTTTCTTGTCTACCTTTGTGTCTTTGCACATGATGTTCCTACCTAGGATGTCTTTCCCCACAGTATCTGTCTACACATTAATCTCTGGAATAGTTTAGATAGAATAATTTCTTCCTTGAATATTTGGTAGACCTTTCCAGGGAAGGAATCTGGGACTTGAGTTTTCTTTGTAGGAAGATTTTTTTTTTCATTAGAGACTTAATTTCTTTTTTGGCTAACAATTGCTCAGGTTTTAGATATATCCTTAAACCAATTCTGGTAAATGAAAGATTTTTAAAATTTTCTGTATTAAATGAATCAGCTTTGCTGTTTACCTCATGACCACAATGCCATCAAAATATTTGGGAGCAATTTTTTGAGAAAAATTGGAAAATTCTGTGTGCAAACAATAATTTGCATTTAACTTGGAAAGCACTGGAAGTATGATTATTATTTAGGTTTTTAAGTGGACAGTTATGAGCTTTCCATAATTAGGTGTTGACAAGTTCAGAAAAGCTCAAGGTTTGTAAAGCTTTTCAGCCTACTAAGACTGTAGCGTGGCAGATTGTTTATTTACCTGCTTTCTTCCTAATTAATAGAAATAGAATTTTAACTGGCCCATTGACCATTTAGCTAAAGACTACTTGGCTTGCTCTTTAAAAAGTGAATTAAGTATGTACTTCCCCAGTGTCTTTCCCTTTCATTGGCTAGGTGATAGTGAGAACTCGTTTGGTTCCTTTGGAGTCAGTGAAGGAAGCCACTTATTGAAGACGGCAGAGATATATCCCACTGATCCTGCCCTACCAACTTCTAGACCAACACATGCAAAAGAAGTTAACTTTATCCTGTTTAAGCCATTGCACTTTTGAGATTCATTTTGCTGCAACTGAGCCTGTGCCCTAGCTAATACGCTTAACAATGGGTGAATTGCAGGCGCTGGTTTAGTGCCTCACAGTGCACCATTTTCTGAGTCTTGTAGCCATTATGATTTAGTCCTAACCCAATCAACATAGGCCAATGGGCAATTGTATCTGGCTGAAATACCTTGTCAAGTATACACAACTTAGTCTTCTCTTTTTGCCTTTAGAATGGAAGGTGCATTTTGATCTTTCGATGGAATTAATGTAATGTCTCCATAAAGAACATTGTTTTTAAGATAGTAAGCCAATGCATTTTTGCTTTAGAAAATACTTAGTTCCTCATTTTCTATGGCTATTCTGTACATTGAGACTCAGGTATATCATTCCTTCAGGAGGAGGTTCAGATATAGATTAAAACAGTGCTTCACAAACTCTCTACATCAAAGGGTCATTAAAAAAAAATCTTCTAATCTACCATTTTGTAAAATACAATCAAAGCATGAATTCCTACAAAAACTAAATTAAGAACAAATTTAAACATAGGCACAAGGTTTCTGAATTCAACAGACATAAAACTTCTGTCAAATTTCTATAAAAGTTTCTCTAACAGCCTCAAATCCTGTACTCAATTGGTACAGACAGGTAACAAAACAGATCAGGCACCAGAGCTGCTCTGCATAGAAATGGCCTAGGACTAGAGAGTCATTGCCCTGCTTTATGTTTCAAATTAGACCTTTTTGAGTTCATGGGAAAGTATGCTTTTGGAAAGCCACAATTTGTTGGAGATAAAGGGTTTTTTGGATTCCCAAAGTTTCCTTTCACATATAGAAGCAGAGCTAGAGCTTGGACATCTGACTTTAGGTTTTATTCTAATTCATTGTGTTAAGAGAAGCAGCATGTGACTGAATTCCATCCAAAGGCAAGAGAAAACCTCTTCCAGTCACTGCAGAGTAGGGCGCCGAAAGGGTTCAGGGGTTTCTGTATGACAGTCCTTGCTTTGTCTTTCAGGTTGAATCCTCTTGGGTCTATAGAAACCACCAAATGTATTTGGGGGAAGCCAAGAACAGCTTCCTTGGGTCTAGGCTGGGGACACTGTATGTCTGTCACAAACGTTCTCATTCAGCATCCATGACCATAACAGCAAGAAGCAAGACCCGTCTATGGTGGAGGGAGGAGTCTAGACAGATTGTACCAATAACACAATCCTGGAATTTGTATGTGGTATCAGCCGACCTAGGAGTTCTGACTTGCCCCCGTTGGGGGACATGCATGTGTAGAGAGGCATGTTGGATGTCAAGGGGCTTGCAGTCTGAGGGAGCAGAGGGTTCTTGTGGTCACCATCAGTGATAAGGTCGCTGATCACTGGCAGTGAGAGCCATTACAACACCTTTAAAGGCCGTAATGCATCATCTAAGATCCTCAAACCCACAGCAGAGGCAGCATTGCCTTGTTGATTTCATTCTCGGAATATAAACCTCTGACTTTTTGGGCACCTGGGTGGCTCAGTCGGTTAAGCATCCGACTTCAGCTCAGGTCATGATCTCACGGTTTGTGGGTTTTGGCCCCACGTCAAGCTCTGTGCTGACAGCTAGCTCAGAGCCTGGAGTCTGTTTCAGATTCTGTGTCTCCCTCTCTCTCTGACCCTCCCCTGCTCACACTGTCTCTCTCTCTCTCTCAGAAATAAATAAAAAACATTAAAATAAATAAATAAACCTCTGACTTTCATGTGTGGCTGCCACTGGCTGGACAAACTGACTTCAAAATTTGAAATATTTGCCAAATATTAGAATTAAATTCAACCAGGACAGTGAAAGCCTTTCTGATGGAAAATTGGGAGACAGTGAAGAGAAAGGCTTTGGGTCACACTGAGCTTGCTCTGTCCCTCACTCTATGCTTCATTTACTCCGTAACCTTGGGGACACCATCCCTCTCATAAGTTAAACAGAGATGGAACATCTCCCATGCAGCGCTGGAGTGGGGATAAGTATGTACACAAATCACCTTAAGTCCAGGTACGTGCTCCGTGTATAGAAGATAAACTTGAGAAATGGAAGCTGTTCTTATCTTGAGTTGGGATTTGCGAGCTGCTAAGAATCTGGCACTCTTCTCTTTCAGTTCTATTTTCTTCTAGGAAAAAAATAGAAACTGTATCAATATACGTATGTATGTATGTATCCTAGAAGAATGACTGACACAAAACCCCTCTTATGCCCGAGGCTGCAATTTTCAGCAGAGCCTATATCATCTTCAGAGGGAGACTGTGCTCAGTTTTCCTATTAATCAGCATTATCTGACAAGGGACTCATACTACCTGTGAAAGTCTAAACTTATTTCTTCTGAGTGGTTTTATTTCAGTAAAGGGAATCTTTTAGGTAATGAAGAAGGTATCTTCTATCACAGGAATCATGCAAAGGTCATTCATTCATTGACAGGGACTTCCTGAGGTCGAAATGTTCTTCCAGCTCTTTGTCCAAGCCCGTTTTTCCTATCCCCAAGTTGACCATTCCAGGAACCCCTGGCCCACAGCAGTCCTTCTCCAGAGCAAGCATTCACACCCCAGACTTGGATTTAATAACTACGGGTCACTGAATTCATGTCAGCAGTGGATATGCCTGAAATGAAGACGGCATCCCCATGCCAAGTGTTCTTGAGGCATGTCAGATAGATCTCCCACATCTGCAGGCTCACGCAGGAGGCTGGCCTGGTGGTGGCGTTCAAAGCAGCCTCTGTAACCTTGAGAGGCAGGCATGTCATTCAAACTACTGTGATCCAGAATGACTGTAGGGGCTGCTAAGCCACGTCCCAAATTTCATAAAACCACTGAATTAGAGTTCAGTCACTCAGCCGCTCCATTTTCTGGTAATCTCCTTGTGGAATTTAAACTCCATTTAAACTCTGTGGCCATGGCATTGTAGTTCACAGAGATGTTCTGCAATGTTAACTAGGGAAAAGAAGAGGGATTATGGCCCAAACTGGCAGGAGCTCACTGTGGAGGCAGGAGGCAGCTCCTAGGACAGAAGAATCCAGGTTCTGTTAAATAGAAGGCTCCAAGAGTCCTAACTTACTCGACAGTCAGCTAAGAATGAAAGTAGCAAAGCAAATTTGGGTTCAACTTCAAGGTTAACGAAATGAAAGGAAAGAAGCACATTGATAAGAACAGCTTACAAGCCAACTGGCAAGTTTTACAGACTCTAGTTAGTAGTTTGAAAACATTATGCCAAGGCCAAGGGTGAGGCTAAACTTGGGCTTCCCCCTGGGTTCCCCGGGAAGCCGCTTTCCTAGCCAGATAGGAGACCAAAAGCCGAGGACAGAAGGTTGACGGTACTCTAAATTAGACTGCATAGTTCAAATCCCTTTCTCAAATAACCCCAAGCTTCCTTCTTAGTGTGAAATCATGCCCAGGCATGGCAACAAACACCAGGATTTTAGTGCTTGAGCAAACCTCAGAGGTCCCTGTTCTGACATGCTCTATTTCCAGTTCGGATAAGTGATACTTAGTTAAGGGACTTCACCAAAGCAATACAGCTATTGAGTGGCAAATCCAGGATTGCTCAGTCTGCCTGACCCCAGTCCAGTGCTTTTTCTAGCACACAGTCTGATTCCAAATGTCTGGTCTCTGGGAATTCTTGTTTCCTAATAGCACTGTGTCCCATGCATGCTTTTGTTACGGATTCTATTTATAGCTAATAGCTATAACAGCTATTATTATATATATATATTATATATAGCTGCTAATAGCAGCTGTTGTAGTAGCCCTTCTGGTGTTAAGAAATGTCTCAGTAGTTTTTATTTTTCAGGCTGAACACTGGCCATAGGAGAATAAAACAAATTTTCCACTTTCTCTTTTAGTAAAATGCCATTCCTAATACAATCATGTTTCCTAAAGCTGCCTTGGGGGGTGATGGGAAACATTCAAGAT
Organism: Crocuta crocuta; assembly: GCF_008692635.1. Taxonomy (NCBI): domain Eukaryota; kingdom Metazoa; phylum Chordata; class Mammalia; order Carnivora; family Hyaenidae; genus Crocuta; species Crocuta crocuta. The sequence continues at coordinate 7,724,747 of NW_027529934.1, read as the reverse complement.
ATTCATTTATTCAGTGTCAACAAGACAATAGTTTTCTCATGCTTAAAGTCAAGGAGCTTACCATCTATTCCAGGAGCTGAAACTGGCCCGCGCAGAAAAGCAGTGATTCTATGAAGGGGAGCAAATCTGTGACCAAAAAAAGGTAAGTTTTGGATGTTCCTGAAGGAGAGAGTCAGTGAGGATTGGAGGTGATGAGAGAAGGTTTCATGTGGAAGATGAGACCTGTGTTAGTCTTTGGATAGAATGGGATAGATTTATGCATAGGGGTTGCTGTGCCGAGGGAAGGGGACATGAAGAGTGAGGGCAGAAACAAAGGAGTGAGTAAAGCATCTTCATGAATCACTGGCTGGCTGGAGATGGGAGAGAGTACAGAATGGCCAGGAATAAGACTGGATGATACAGACCCAGAAAGAAGGTTATAAATGAGCCAACATGGGAAATAGGGAGCCACAGAAAGATTTTGAGCCAAGAAGTGACATGAATGTAGTTCTAAGGGATGACTGGCATGCGGGACAAATTGGAGGACACATAAACTAAAATCAGAGGAACTAGTCATTACATCTGTATGACCAGATATAGCATGAAATGTCAAGTCCTGAAACCAGGGTATATCAGTATAAATGGAAAGAGCATGACAGATAGGATAGATGTTTCCAGGGAAATATTGAACACATGTCACCTGCTCATGCTGCCCTAAGAAGTCTTTGTTCTTTCCTCAAAGTGGTGAAACACCAAATAGATGTACTTATGGAACATTGTGATACATAAATGCCTATCAGTATTTATAGGTCTTTCATGATATACTTGATTTTTCGAATATTTAATTGCTTTCCATGAGGTTTAAAATATTGGGTGCATTTTGTAGGGTGAAATTATCAGAATAATTTATGATTTTCAGATGACCTCTCAAAGTCCTTCTGAAATCTTTTAAGATCTGAATGTCACAACATGACATATTAGTATAGCTCTTTCAGAATGCAAGAAAGAGATATAGCTAGATTATCTTAAGTGAGGTTTACTGTTGGAATTCATAGGGAAGTAAGGGGCTGGACAAGATGCTTAGTTGTTCCAATCATTCTGGGTCTCACATACTGATTCAGTGCCATCCATTGATCATAATGGGATGCACAGTAGATCTAGATTGGACCCAAGGGAGCAGCAGAGCCATTGGATAGGATTCAGGTTACTACAGTGGCTCCTGCAACCTGCCTTCTCTGTGAGTACTTCCCACGCTCTTTAAGAGCAGATGCGATTGCATTTTTTCTATCCAATATGGAGGACAGTTGCTGGATAGTTGCTGGACAGTTGCTGGATAGTTTCTCCCCATGGCACTATGCATGGGACTGTTCTGCATCATAGTCATCCCACTCTTGATTGCNAGATGCTTCTTCATCCTCAATCTTGGGAGCCAAATAGTACTTTAAGTGTCCCATATCTGCAATTTTATACTCTACAACAAGGGGTACGTCTGCAGACATACTGAGTGTCACTGTAGGAGAGAGTGGAGTGGCTTTTGTAAAGAAGTTCAGGTATCTCAGTGCAATCAACTAGAACAGGGTTGCTATCTCTCATAACAAATGATATAAACCATGGCCATTCAGGCAGAAGGAAAAGCCTAGCGTCACTTTCTCAGCAGGAGTCTATGGCAGACACTCAGGGCTTCTTGTCTAGTTTGATTTAGGTAAATAATGATAGAGATATGCGTATGGAAGCAGTGGGAGGGGTTATCTTTATTAGAGAGGCATATAATAGCTTCCTGAGTTTCTAAACTTAGGAAGACAACTGGATCTTAAATGAGCATAGTTTGTATATACTTTGAGCTTATCACTAGCTTCTGCTTACATCAAAATTTTTTCTCCTCCTCCACTAATATGACAGGAAATACGGTCAGACACAGCATACCTGGGGAATGTCATACCTTTCTGTATTTTATTGTGGTCCTTATTGGAGATTAAATATCAGAGAAAGTCAGCTGCTCTGTTTTATTTATTGTTTTTTCTGGAGCCAAGAATTTGTCTGCACTACTTTTTCCTAGAGTTATTATCAGCAATTAACCAATTAATACTTGTTGAGTAACTACTTTGACTATCCGCTCCAGGATGACATCTCACGATTTATAGATCTGACCTACTTGGGTGGTTTATGCCATGTTTTAGGTTGAGAAGGATTCTAAGATTTTGACAGTTCTCAGAAGGAAGGAAAGCTGATACTGATTAGTGACAGCTCCATGAGTCCGGGAGGGAGGGAAAGTAGCCTCCATGTGATTTTGGCCAACCTTATACCAATCTTCCATCCCTCGTGGTATTGTCAGGAACACTCTCCTTCTTATCTCTATCCCAGTTCACTCTTTCTACACCTTGGAGGCTTCAATGGGGCCTGACTTCCTTTGCTTGTTGAGCCCCACTCAAGTCTCTGTTATCAACAAGGCCTTTCTGAAACCTCTTTCTCTCTTTGCATTCCTCCAGCCCTAACCTTCGTCCAGGTCAGCCTTTCAGATGAGCAAAGCTGCTATATTCTAGAGGGAAGTGGTATATGGTCCAGAAGATGCTACTTATATGTCCAGAAATCATACAAGCTAGCAGACCTTTCGTAATCTTCCCACATTCAGCTTTAGTTCCTCTTTAGCCTTGAAGGTCTAAAATTCAATCATGTCAGTGCCATAGATTGGATCTAGAAGGAAATGATTTATACAAATCAAAGTCATAGGGGGCTGATGTATACAGAGACATAGTTAAAAAAATGTACTGGCTTTTACAGAAAATTGCTAAGTTCTCTGATTGCACATTTATTGCCGGGGAGAACTCTCCATGCAGTCTAGGACATGATCTGTTTGGTGAACATGAAGCCGAGGAAGGAAACTAGCTTGATGGTCTAAAGAGAATGAAGCCATGGTGGCCCATCTCCACATAGCAATGTCTCAGTCCTCTAGGCTGTTCTGGACACACATGGTCCATGCTCCACTCCACGGTCTTTCAAGATGGCAATGCACCTTTGTCAGCATGCTCTTTAACAACATGGATATCACTTTGGCTACTCTTAAGTTGCTCCATTAAGTTTGACCTGAAACAACTTGTCTTTTAATATTGAGTGTTGATTTTATTAGCTGAACCCTCACAATTTGGAGGGTTCCCCACTTTCATGCCTACCTAACCAACTCCCCAGCAGCTTACTGAGCTTCATTACCTCTAGATTTCCAATAAATTCATTTGCCTAAAAATATCTTTAGTAATCTAACAATACCTCACATTTGCTGGACCCCTAGTTGACAAAGCCCTTCCATGGATAGCATGTCATAAAGTCCTTACGATGCGCTCGGGCAGCGGGTCAAGCTTGGATTGCCATCTCCATTCCACACACTAGGGAGCTGAGACTCAGAACTCATTCAAGTTCTTGGAGCTAACCTGTCTCAGGGCCAGGCCTAGGACCATGTTTTCTCTGCTATGCCCCTTCCCCTGCTCTTTTTCCACTAAAAATGCTGGTAAAATGTCCCAATCAATACTCAAAGGAGAGAGAAATTCCTAATAATGAGTTTTCAGGCTGTTTCT
>NW_027529934.1:7640841-7721144 GCF_008692635.1 Crocuta crocuta | reverse complement strand
CCATGTCTGGTTTCCTGCTCCCTACCCCCCAGGTTTTTCATTCTGCTCAGTCATGTGATCCCCGTTCCCATTTCCATTTGCCCCTGCACTTCATCCCCTGCCCTGGCAGCTGCTAAGCAGACGGAAAATGAGTTCAGAGTGTGCTTTCAGATCCCATGTGAGTGCCCTTCCCCAGGCTATACAGGGTATCAGTTTGGCAGGTCACCTTCTGCTGGCACTGGGCTCAGGACCCTGAGACGGCGAGGGGCGAGGGAGGGACAACCTGGCTGAGAACCGAGTATTTTCAATGCATATTTGATTCTCATTTCCATTCAGGGTTCCTCATTAGGCCACAGATGCAGCATGGACCTGTTCTTCATTTTGAGTTGGCAGAGCCCAAGGCCCTATTAGTGGTAACGCACACCAGCAGGACTCCAGGGAGAGGAAGAAGGCTGAAAGGACCGGGGTTTCTGGTCCAACTTTTTAAAGAAAAGAAAAGAATGAAAGACCCATAAAACTCAGAAACACTCTCTTCCCTTGGCTCATTCACATGGAAATGCAAGTCTGATGATCATGGACAGGGAGATGATGGCCCTAGGAGCAGGGATCGGAGTGACCTGCAGCTCTTCCGCTCCAGGCTTATGTGCCAGCAGGACTCACCTTTTGAGCCACCAATGCCAAATGGAAAAATTTTAATGTCACATCTTTGGACACTTGGCAGGACAAACCATGAGTGTTCCGATTACTGCACTAATAAGCACTCAAGACCCCAAACAGCCCTTTCTTTCTGGTGCACGTACTCCCAAGTGTAAGGTGCTGGGAAAACTGCACATCAAGTACAAGAAGACCCTGTGATTGCTGTGTTTACAATATGCAGCAGAAAAAGAGTGGCCATAATGGCATTGGCAGTGGCTGTCAAACCTTCCTCCGAAGGCTGTACGTGCCAGGTATGAGGCCCAAGCCTAGTGGGTGGGTGTCAGGGTTAATGCAGGGAAAGGAAGCCATGGACCCTTTTGCTTGAAACTTACAGAAACAAACACTGAAACAAGATCTGTGTTTTGCAACCTGATCTCTGGATGACAGATGTAGAGAGCAGCCTACATTTGTTATAATCACTCTGTTGTTACTTAACCCATAAGCACGCCTACCCTGTGCATAGCATTGCAGACGATGCATGGGGGATTGCCAAACTCGGTTTCAGTGGCACAACCTTCACCTTCATTCAATGGACTCTCAGTGCACAGTCACTCAAGGAGGGAGGCAGGGTGGTGTTAATCCTCCCAACTTACAAACGAGGAAACGGAGTCTCTACGTGTGAATGATTTGCCTGTGATTAACAGAGTTAAGACAAACCCGGGACTTCTGATCAACTTTTGTACTTTTTCCAAGAAATCACTTTCTAGAAAGATGTCAAGCTAACCTACGTGGTCAGGATTGGGAAGGGCGTCAACTTTGAGACTGTGAATAGCTCTCGGTTTGAAGACTAGTTTCATGACAGGTGTATCCTAAAGATCCACAGTTACCAGAACTTCTTTAAGAGACCTGAGCTGAGCCTCTCCTCACAAGGAAGTACATAATAATTAATATAATCTAAGCAGATACATTGTGCCCTTTGGTTTACAAAATTGACTTCTCATACGTTGTTCCGTGTTTGCTTTCCAGGTTTCACATTTCCCTTATGGCTCACTGGCTCTTCCTTCCATGACTGCTGACCTTTTTCTTTTCTTTCCTTGGATTTATTGCCTTTCTTCACCATGCTTTTTGTTGTTGGAGGCCAGAGCGTTCATATCCACTGGAGAGCAGAAAAGAGAGAAAGCCATTCAATGAAGCTGCAAGTATGTAGGTGGCCTACAAGTGCCAGAACTTCTCATAACACCACATTTATGTATCTGGAGTACACTTATTCATCAAGCCGTGCTCTGCCTAGGGAATTGAGGGGTTTGAAAGACAAAGATTGCTTCAATTTACAAAGGAGAGGTTATATTCCCTAGGCTTCATGGATCATCAATGGCAAAACAAACTCATTTCTGCTTCTGTTATTCTCTTTATTCTTATAATTTGTAAGACTGAAGGATTGAGAGGAATATCTGGCTCTTCTTAGATGGGAAAACAAATTATTCAAGCCTCCATTTCCCCCCCACTGAGTTTTGCTAAGGGCTGTAAAGATGAGCTGAAAGGGTCTTACTCAAGGGTTTTTGAGGGGAAGATCTTAGAGAAAAACTTCAATCTACTCTCTTCTTCTGGCCTATCTTTCCAATCATTCTTCTTGATCTTTCCAACAGTTCCTTTAAGGTATGAGTAGGAAGTGGGGAAATATGGGAAATGCACAGGCACTACAATTACCTCAGCTGGGCAGAACTAAAAACATTAGTATTTTCCATCTGGGATGCCTCAAATGGAAGCTTTTTTTGCAATCTTTAACTTGAATCCTTTGGATGACGAAACACAGTAACTATGTAAAATGTCCATAGATAACACTTCTTCATGACAAAAAAAAAAAATTCCCATAAAGCCTGTCTTTGCCCATGTTGGAGCAGCTGCAGGCACCTGCCAGCCTGTGTTTTCCCTGGCAGTGACTTTATTTTCCTACATCAAGGCTACAATTCCAATTCTGTCAGCATTATTTTATAATGTGAGTTACCATATACAGAAAGTCTTATAGGGCCATAAAAATAAAAGTGCATTTAATCATGCACTTAGCTGAACATAAATATGAAAAAGAACAAAAACGAATAAAATGAATAAAATCAAGGCCATCCCTTATAATGCTTTTTATGAGGAGAATCATGTATTGATAGTTTATGTTTTCAAAGTTTATTGACTTCATAATATATATTTTGTTACTTTCTTTTCAAAATGTTTTTTCTCATCATAAAACTCAGTAAATACTCCTTATAGAATATGTGGAAAATACAGGTAAGTAAAACATACTGCAATTTTAAAACTTTATAATTTCACCCTTTCGAGACAACCAGTGTTAGTAATTTGCTTCATCTTCCTTTTGGACCCATACACTCACTATGCACGCATATGTGCGCACAACCCCCCCCCCCCCAACTGTACAGCCTCATTTTTCTCCATTTAATATTCCAATGAGTACCTACAGCATTATTTCAATGATTTATATCCCTATGTATGGTACTTAATTAATCCATTCCATATTATTTGGCTATCTTAAAGCTACAGTGAACATTCTTGGAACTAATTAACTAGTCCAGGGGTCAATCTTACAAATTCTGAAGTGTATTTTCCTAAAATGCTTCCTTCTGACACATCGATGTTCAGTAGCAGAGAAGGTATAAAGACTGTTAAAATCTTCACACCATTATGCTCAAAATAACTTAGACGGTGACTGAAACAAGTTGGGTTTCTAGAAATTAAACTTTGATAATAAAGGGCAGCATCACTCACAAAAATGGTACCTCTTTAGGGATTCACTACTAAGCGGGGTTGAGGGAGGAGGCAATGTGGTGTTAGAAGGGTTGGTATGAGAAAGCCAACAAGTTACACAGCACATAACTGGCACTGTCATGCTCCTTTAGCTCCTTAAGGTGCCCTTCCTGCATTTATTTTTCTAGTCTATGTTGACCTTCACTAGAGAATAAAAATTACAAAGAGGTCGGGAATTGCATGTGACTTGTCCTGAGTTCCATGACTCATGTCCTCCATCCAATCCCCCGTTCATCAGGATTGGCCCCAATATGACATTAATGAACAGAGGGAAGAAGGCTGGTGAAGACTTGGAAGAGATTTGAGCACAGTCCCTGGAAGTCTGGTGGGGGCTGGCCTGGGTACGAGTCAGCAGGGGCACATTCCCTTTGTTGCCTGAGACTAGCTCAGCACTGCTGGCCTCTGCACCATTCATCAGTTGCCAAAATTATGAACACGATACCTTCCTTAAGTGACACCCACCCCCCGCCAAGAACTGAAAAGCATCATCCTTTAGCACGATTTGCAGCAGTACTTTACTACTAGTAATGTAAGTCATCGATTGGCTCATTTTTAAAATATCCCCACATTTCTTGTGCTAAGCATCTGCCCCAAACCAAACCAAAACAAACAACAAACTCATTGATTTTTTTTTCCATCTCAATCTAAATGGATTCATTTATGAAAAATGACCACTTTCACATTTGTTTCTTCAGTCTACTTTGGAGCATTTTTGGCTTTCTACAATGTTTTTCTGGAGTTTTGTTTCTGTGGTTTTGCCACAAAGCACTTTGCTAGATGGCTCTGTTTTCGATGTCTGACTTCAGCTGCTAGTAAAAACCACCAAAACAGGCAGCCAAGCCCTCCATCTCTTCCACCTGCATGCCTGCACACTGGCCCTCCTCCACTCAGCCTCCTCTGATATGGAGTCTGCGTTACATCCCTAGCACAGAGCCCGCTCCTGGAAGCCCTCTTTCCCACAATCCCTAATGTCTGTGTTCTGAGATAAAACAATCCTGGTGCTCCATCCCCTCTGCACACACCTGATTATCACTAGGTAAGGCAAATATCATTGGAATGTTTCAGCGTACTGCTAACAAAATGCCAATGCAATCAAATCACCTGGTTAAGAGTTTTGAGCACCCCCCAGCTCTGGCATTGACAAGCCCTTGGGGACGTCAGCAGCTTCAATGCAGAAGCTTGTCCTTTTGCACTGAACACATTAAGTCCGCCTGGAAGGCTATAAGCATCATGAGGCTGAGATCTTTGTTTTGCTCTCTAATGTATCCCCTGCTATACTGGGAATGCAAACAGGACCCAAAAGAGTGCCAGGGACATGGTTGGTACTCAAGAAATGTTGTTGTGTTGTTTTGTTTTGTTTTGTTTTGTTTTAGCTGAGTTAAAGTTTCCTTACAGTAAACAGTCTGTTCTTGAACTTCATTATAAATGCAGTCACTTAATATGTACTCTTTTGTATCTACCAGACTTTTAAACTAAACATGTCTGGGAGAGTAACCCAGGTTTTACCATGTCCTATTTGTTTTTTCCCTTTTTATTGCTGTGTAATATGCCATAAATATTCCATAATTTGTTTGTCCATTCTGTTATTGATGGATATTTGGTTGTTTCCAGATAGGGGCTGCTATGAATAAAGCTTCCAAAAACATTCTTGTACAAGTCGTTTTGTGGACGTGTGTTTTTATTTCTCTTGGGTAAATAAATACTCAGGAGTAAAATGGTTGGATTAGAGGGGTAAGGGTAACTTTATAAGACTCTGCCAAGCCAACAATAAGTATTGACTGAGTCCTGTGAAATATATCCACATAAGTTCTATCAATTTGAAATATCCTTTCCCTTTCTCCATCGGTTATGGGAAAACTCATTTTTCAGGATTTTGCCACATAAAGATTTCTCTGATTATCACACTATGCATTCAACAAGATGAATGTTTGACAGACACTCAATGCATATATATTAGGTTCCTTCTATCTTCTTGTTTTCTGAAGCTGTAGAGATGGGAATCGGTCCTCGTTCCCAGGAAGCTCAGGGTCTGATAGAAAGAGCTCTGATGGAGGAAAGGGAGGTGTGCGCAGGATCCTCCAGACCTGCAGAGAGGAAACGTGGGTACAGCAGCCTGAGAGGTCATTCCAGGCCTGGGCACTTCAGTTGACTCTAATAGTCAGGGTGGAAAAAGAAGAGGACATTCTAGGCAAAGAAGACTGCTGATGCCAAGAGAGACAAAAAAGCATGCTTCATTTGGGGACAAGAATCCCAGAAGCTGGAGCACCAAGTGTGAGTGTGGGTCAGGGGAGGCACCAAGGAGACACGACCTGGATCACAGAAAGTCTTGCCTACCTTATAAAGGCATCTGGATGGCCTTCACTCTGAGAACAACGCAGAACCAGTGAATGGTCTGAAAACAGAGGTGACACCAGAATGAACTGTCCCTCCTGCTTTTGCACAGCAATTGGTTTGACTTTGATCACACCACTCATTTCAATTTGCCTCTTGCCACTGTGGTTCGCACAAGTGTCCCCTCTCCAACTCGCCTACAAGGTTGGCCTTGTTGAATGTCTTATAGTGCCTCCCAGCAGGTGTGTATACAGTAGTCACAAGTGCTTTGTGGATGTTTAACACACAGGATTGACCCAGGAGCTCCTAGAGACTATTGTCTTCCTGAGGGCTACTAGACTGAGAGGTAAGAAGGATGTTAATTTTCATTGGGGCATAGGTCCCATTGAAACAGATCTTGGAGAAAAGACAAGAACATGGCCAGGAAAAAAAAAATTCACACAAAACTAAGAACTGTCTTTCTAGTCATAACCTTATCTTCCTCCCACCCAGAATCCCATTGAGGTATTTTGGGGCTGTTCTCTAGCAAAAACCTGGTTGCTTCTCTGAAGCTTTCCAGAATTCCCATTTAGTGAACAGATGGCATTGTTTTCATATGAAGAGCAGAAGAATTTCATGTACTCAAACACTGAAAGCTTGAGAAAACACACTGAGCAGGGGTAGTAATTACAATGGGGAAAGAACATGACATGTCAACAGAGAGCTAGGCTCTGTACAAAGCAAGAATCTTATTGGGTCCTTGGCCAGGAATGTGAATTCTGCAGGGAAATGTCAAAGTGGAGGGTGCGTATGCATTGATGTGCTGTGAAAATAAGCACTGAGCCAGTCTAGGGTCTCCTTTACAAGCATGACTCTACATATAAAGTTCTTATTAGGTACTTGACTCTTGAGAATTCTGGATGAAAAGAGCCCGTCCCTGTCCTCAGGGGACTATCAGCATGGTGATGGAGATGAACTCATAAAAGATGCACACAGAAAATGAGAACAGCTAGGAGAGGCCCCTATCTCATCCTGGGGGGGCTCAGGGGAGGCTCTGAAAGAAGGTGGTACCAGAGCTGTCTTAGGAGTTGACTGAAAGCCGGCCGGGATTTCAGTGCTAAGGATGCAAAGGACATGATTAAGGGCATCCCAGACTGAGAGGACCGTGGGAGCAAGGGTATGGAGGTCCCAGGAGGGAGGTGAGCACAGACATATTATACAAGTAGTTCAGCGTGGCTAGATGGGGCAGGGAGTGGCAAAAACAGAGGTAGATGTGCAAGCCGGGGATTAGAAGATACCTGAACACAAGGAAATACCTGAGCATAACAGCATTACACAAGTTCATGCAAATTACTTGCAAAATAAGGTGTTCCCTATCAGTAAACCTCATAAGGTTAAGAGCATGGGCATATTTGGTAAAAGAATCACACTGCCAAGATCAACAGGCTACACAAGGAAAAATTAGTCATGCATTAATTTAACCTAAACGCATATACAGAACATGTGCTAGGTGCCAGGCACTGGGAGCCCCATAATGAATACTATGTTCCTAACAAAATGACTAGCACTTGGCACTCAGCCCAAAGTGACGGCTCCATAGACAGTTGGTGAATGAATAAATGAATGATCAATTTGGGCCCCGGCCCAAGAAGCTCACAGTCTCCTGGGAGAAGCAGAGAGGCTAGCGATGGTTATAATATCAGATGATTGCAGTTCAGATGGAGTAAGGGATTTATCCTAAAAACTGCCTGCAAGAACCAGAAAAGTCAAATACGTCAATGAAAAGACCTCTGGGTGCAAGACAATAGGGACCAGTGGGCACTACAGCCAGTGGAGAGTATGTGCTCCTCCTAAAGGGAACAGTTGCTGCCCAACTCCAGGCAAACAAGGATCAAAATATGCCGGAAATCTGTGTTTTTATTAAGTGAAATGAAACTGTCCACGTTGGTTTCTCCCAGGTGCCCAGGATGCTAGCATGAGAAGCCTGGTGTATACACTGAGGTGATGGCAGAGAGAGACTGAGAGTGAGAGAGATTGGTTAGCAAGGCACAGGGCCTGAAAAACTGCCTTTCTGGAAAGATGTGGCATGGGACAGTGACACGCATAATCAGAGCAGGACACCATCAGCCTCACAGCCAAGAAGACACACAGGGTCGGGCACTACCCGTAACCAGGACCCTTGCCTCCCGGTAGCCCACCGGATTTGCGGGCACCTGGCGAGGGCCTGACCCGGGACGGATCGCCGGCCTTCTGAGGCCAGGACCAGGCTCCAGTGCAGGTCCTCTCCTAGAGAAGACCTGTGTGGCAGCTGCTAAGTCCCTGGCGGTGGGGATCTGTTTGGGGCTGTTTGTTCCGCAGAAGGAAACAGAAGATTGCAGTGTGTCCGAATCCCGCCCCTCCTCCCCCACCACATAAAAGCTGCTGAACAAACAGAGAAATCAAAGATGATTATACGCTGCTGGAAACCCGCGTGCTTCCGCCCGGCTGCACACCCTGCCAGACTGTTATGTAAGCCACCGCTCCACTCGCGCCGGGAACCAAACAGTGATGCCATTGACGGCAGGTCTGGGACCTGTGCATTGCCCTCAGCTTTCCTCAGGCCCTCCCTCACCTGGAGCAGAGCCGCCCAGGGGGAGGGGAGGGCCAAGTGCAAGCTGCTTTTAAATGTGTTTTGGGATTTCCCTCTCTCCAGTTCCAGCCAGTTCCAAAGTATGGGTGGGTCAGCACTAGGAGTTTACTTTGGCCTGATTCCAAATGACTAAGACATTTTATACTGGAAAACTCCATTTGACAATCTGGGGGGAGGTGGGTGTTTTTCACCCTCCAAAGTGAATAATTCATTTAGGCTATTTCGACATCAGAGCTGGACAAGTAACTCCTAGAGCCCAGGTCAGAAAGGGCCTGACCACACTGCTCACATGACCAATACTTATTTCTATTCAGGGATTCCAGGCAAATCCCTCAGACCTAACCCACCTAAATGGACTTACAAGAGCTTTTCCTCTGATGTGTCAGTGACGTGGGGAAATAAGCTGAATCCTCAGAACTCTACTCTTTTTCTGCACTAGATGGTTAAGAACACTCGATGGCTCCTAAAGCAAGTGCACTAGAGCTTTTAAGTGTAAATTCTGACTTTTTAGCACAGTTATATCTGAAATGAGGTCCCAGTTCTGAGGTGTTGACAAGGTTCAGCAGTTTATACCTTTCTATCTGTTTAACACTGGGCTTCCCTACGTCTCCCCTTTGAGGCCTTAACTGGCCACACCCAAGTCAGGCTCAAATTCGCAAGTAGAAGGAACCTGAACTTTGGAGTCAGATAGAACTGTGTTGGAGATATAGCTTGGTCACACAGAGGCAATGTGACCTTAAGCCATAGCCTAAACTTTGTTAAGTTCCTGGAATCTACTGGCTTCCCTTAATTTTCCTACATCACTTTGGCAAAGCACAAGACTTCCCAGGGACCAATGCTGGCTTTGGAGCATGGCTGACCATGTCCACCTCTCGCTCATTCTATCACAGAAAGGGCGAGGGAGAGGCTCTGCTATGCAGAACCCTTCACTGGTTGGTGAGATTGCCCTAGGAGTGAGGGGTTGAACTGGAATCTTGGGCCCAGTGCCCTCTCCTGGCCCTCACTTCTTTCTCTGTTAATCGTGGAGGGAGCCCTTCACAAGCCAAGGGGCTGGGTGGCTGTTTGACTTTTGATGACCTTGGTGCCAGATCTTGTCGATAGATAGCTACTTCCAGGAAGACAGAGAGGGCATTCTTGCCACATATTTCTTGCACAGGCATTCTGATGAAGCACAAACCAAAGAAGGAATTGCCTTTTCTAGATCCTAATCCACAGAGGGACTAGTCAATAGGTCCCTGAATCCTGGTAAGAGAAGGAATATATGAGAGGAAAACTAAATACCCTGAGAACTACTTTTGCTAAGTATTGCATGTAACCACACTGTGAAAGTAATCAGTTGCCCTCGCGTTGAACCAACCTGAGGTCTTAATCCTCTTCTTCAAGGGAAGCTTTTGGCTTCTCACTCTGCTTCAGGATGACCTTCGGCTAGGAAGGGAAATGTGTGTCTGAAATCAGTAAAGCTTGGTTCCTTTCATATGGCCAAACCCTCCTAGTCTGGAAGGATAAAAATCCCTGGTCCTGGGATCCAGCGGCTTCTGTGAGGGAGGTCATCTACCTCTGCTGGTTTTCTGGATGATAATTAAACTCACATTGACATGCCTTGTTATGTTGCTATCTAAAAAAAGAGAGTAGTGCTATGGCTGGGATGTAGTCCTGGAAAGTGAGCCTTTTTGGGTATCTTTCTCCCTCTGCCCTGCTGCTGGCCTCTTCCCTGGCCATACAACCTTGAACAAGAACCATCCTTCCTTGGATCCTTCTGACCTCCACCTGGAAAGTGGAGATGAGTATTGTGAAGCTGAATAATCCTGACCAAGGGAACTGGTTTCTCCATAAAACATGCTTTCCTTATCTGGTTAACACAGGGCAGATAGCCCAGTGAGGCTGCACCAACCATGCTTCCGAATGGGATGTTAGTACCAGAAAACACTTTCACGCATCTCAGAACTAACGGAGTAAAAAGACCAGTCAGCCCACGAACCTGTATTCATGAGGTTAGCCCTTTGGAAGCCACTTCTTCAGCTCCAGGCTGTATGACTGCAATTCAACAGCTCTTAAAGGATAGACAGAGAGGTCTAGGTCAGCAACATGCAGTTCAATTCCCAAGGATGCAGAAAAGAAAGTTAAAAAGTATGTGACACACGTTTTTTTGTCACTCAAGCTTTGTCTATAATTTTTTTTTTTTTAGAAAGCATTAGGAATCACTGGTACACATATTGCAAGATTTAGAAATACACACTCCAGTGTGCGATTTTGGAATTTCTGCACTAAACTTTAGTCATTAATAATTACTTCTGAGTCTAAACCAGGCCATAATCTTAAGTATAGTATATCACTTACTTCTGAAAGCTTCTAAGAGTAAAAAGTCTTCTGGAATATGTATGTGGTTTTGTAGGACAAGCTGTTTTTGCTTTTTTAAAAAATAGACTTTATTTTTTACAACAGTTTTAGATTTGCAGAAATATTAGAGACAGCGCACGTATATCTCATCCAGTTTCCCCTGTGGATAACTTCTTACAAGGATACGGCACATTTTTATGATTAATGAAGCAATACTGACACACTTACTAACTAATGTCCATACTTTAGAGAATGGGGGTTTTACAGAAATTGGCACTAAAATTTCTGAATGGTGTCTTATTATTTTTAAGTACTTACTTGATAGAGAGAGACCACACTCTTGAGCAAGGGGAGGGGCAGAGAGAGGAGACAGGATCCGAAGCAGGCTCCACCCTGTCAGCACAGAGACCCACAAGGAGCTCAGTCTCACAAACTGTGAGATCATAACCTAAGTTAAGATCAAAAGTAAGATGCTCAGTTGACTGAGCCACCCAAGCACCCCACTCAGAAGTATATTGATTCAGGCTTTCACGTGGTGGATAGAAGTTATTTGCTGACCTCATATCTCCCCCATCCCTTCTTGGAACATTCGCTGGATGTTCAAGGCTTTCCTGCCTTCTTTCTGCAATGAAAAAATTGTTTCCTGGCCTAAGAATATGTGAAGCAACTCCCATACACCTTGCTTTAAGTTGTTTTCCTCAAAAGTATTTTAAAATAGCAGTGGAGTGAACTGGAATCCAAGAGACAGGATCCCAGTTCTGCCATGTATAAGCTGTTACTTTATGAAGTCTCATTTTTCTCACCCATGAGAGAAATAATAGCACCATCTTCTTCATTGATTTGCTGTGAGGACCGAATAAAAATATTTCAAGAGCACTTAGCACAGTGCCGGGCATATAATAATAGTTCAACAATGGCAGCTAAGCTTAAAAGATGAGGCCTTTTTGAAAAGCACCTGTGGTCAATAGACTTGTCAATGAATGATCTAGATAAATTTGATGAAAAGTAGCTTTTTCACCAAAGATCAGTTTCAACGGTCACTAGGGGGAAGGTAAATAGTTATAGACCCATAAACTTAATTGCCTGAAGAATCCTCCTCAAATAGGAAAGAAAAAGGTAATCATAGGAACTGCTGATGTGAAAACATCAGCTTTCTCTGCATTACCATTCTGTTTGAAGGATTAAAACATCAGTAAATAGGGGTGCCTGGGTGGCTTAGTCGGTTAAGTGTCCGACTTTCAGTTAGGTCATGATCTCGCGGTTCGTGGGTTCGAGCCCCGCGTCGGGCTCTGTGCTGACTGCCAGCTCAGAGCCCGGAGCCTGTTTCAGTCTGTGACTCCCTCTCTCTCTGACCCTCCCCTGCTCGCGCTGTCTCTCTCTCTCTCTCCTAGAAATAAATAAAAATATTTTTAAAAAAATTTTTAAAAAATCAGTAAATATTTGGAGCAGTAAACCTCTCTATTGAAGGCATTGTGAAGGGAGAAATGACACCTTGGCACTAATTAGGAATATTGTGCAGATCTGGCTCCTGTCTGCATCCTGGTTCCTACTCACCACATTCCATCTTGCCACCTCTTCCAATGCCCCAGCCACAGGGAGCCGCTGCAGCTCATCAAATATGCAGGCTCTCCTGCCTTCCACGCTCTTGCGTGCTCTACCCCTTCTGCCTGAGTGCACCCTATCCTTCACCTGCCTTATATACTCTTCAAGATTCAGCTTAGCTACTGTCTCCTCTGGAAAGTCTTCCCTAGCCACCGCTGTTCCAGCTAGGCATGCTCCTCTACACTCCCAGTCTTGATTCTCAGAGAGGGGGCACCAACCCCACCACATCCCTTCTGTCCCTCACTCTGTTGCAAGTGCCATAGTAACTCAAGTCTAGCATGGTACCTGGGATGGGATAAATGCTCAGAAAAACACTGACTGCCACCTATTCTCTGATTATCTGCCTTCAAGAGAGTGGCTAGCATGGCCACAGAGAGGGAGTGTCCCATAGCCTGCCTTCTTAAACTCCCCAGCATATCCACTCGGTCTTTCGGTGCCCACTGTGATTAAGTCAGTTGACGAAACAAAAGTAAATAACTTCTTCGAGATCACATAGCCACCGAGTTTTGAAATCAGACCCATTGTCTGATTCCAGAGCATTTCACCACTGTTTTCCTCAGCTGACACCTGCTCACATTATAGGCTTCGTGCCCAGAAGGATAGAGCTTCCCTGTATCAGGCTGAGCAGACACACCCAGGTCTATTTTGCATGCACACTTATCATAGACTAGATCACATCAATGCCTTTTTATCCTTCAGGAAGTATTTACATCTCCTGATTCTCTTCTCTTTTTTATCTTTGGAATCCTCTACTACTGGGTATGAAGATGGCCTTCCAGGGTAGGTAAAAAGGGATCTTATACCTTACAGTATTAAAACTTATCCCACAGCAGGATCTGATCCCACTCTGCATCTGAGGATAATTACAGAATTTCTAGTGGGAGGAACTGTGTTGTGGATTAAATTGTTCTACAATGGACTCCAATACCTCTTTAAATAGGTAATTTGGATAAGAGCTTTGTACCAAGTTAAGTAGGTCTTTGTTGGGGTCTCGACATTGTAAAGTATATTTATTATAATACAGGTAGCTTCTTGGCATGAAATGTAGTCTTTGTAAAATAATACAGGACACTCATAACTATTTGGTTAGATTGCCAGCATTTGTGGCTTACAAATCAAGACAGCAATATACATACAGTTGCAGTACAGACTCCCATGTGAAGAGCCCTGGACAAGCAGATAAATATTTTCCAGAGGTGGCTCCAGATGCAGGCCTGGAGCAATGGCCATTCTGTCCTCAGGCGAAAGAGCACCTAGGAACAGGTGAGCTGGCGCCTATGTACAGAAACACGCACTTGATTCTGCTTAACACCCTGCACTTAGAGAAGATCTTGTTATTTCTGTCTCAGAATAATCATCTTGACTGACAACATTCTTTCCCTTCAGACTAGCAAGCTAGTACAGAGGTAAAATATAAGCTGATTCAGAAATGAAAACCCATCAAGCGGTAAGGAAAACAGAAAGAAGTAGAAGGTGGACCCATATGCACCCAGTGGCTTCTGCCGGTTAGGCTCACCCCAAGTTAGCCTTGCTGTTCTCTTGCTGGGTGGTTATTCTGTGGTTTTGGCACAAGACAGTGATCTGAGAGAGAAAGCGAAGTCTATGGATATGGTTGCCTTTTCTCCTCTAAGCCAACTAGTGCCTTGTTTTCCTGTGAGCCTGCCACTGTGGGAAAATTGGGCGAGTGTAAAGTTCCCCTCTTTGTCTCTAGCACACTTCATTTACCAGTGAGCCAAGCTGGGAACAGAGCCGCCTCTCACACAGCTCATGAATGACTCCGTTTTCTCAGGGCAGCCTCTGCCTGCCCATTGTCTAACTGTCATGCCCTCTTGTATAGGTGTTCCCTGCAGTCCCGGCTGTTATGTAACGCCTATGCAGGGAACATTGCGTGAGAGCGAGAGATCAGAGACAGAGAGGAAAAAACCCAGAGGGTAACCAAGACCAAAATGTCTTCCTGGGAAAGGAAAAACAAAATGCTAGCCATTTGTCAGCTCTTTTCCCCTGGCTTGTTTGCCTGAGTGATAAACTTTGATGCTGGCATACAAAACCCCATGGCTGGCTCAAGTGAACGCTTCTGTTTATATCCACAAGACTGGACATGTTGTACCCTCCCACCCACATCGGTACAGCTGCCATCTAGGTCCACCCACAAGACTGACAAGAAATCCTACTCTCTCTTTCTTATGGCTTAGAAGGAAGGGCCTTGCCCCTTCCCAGTCACCATACCTTATGCCTCTCTCTCCTGCAACATCAGTGTCTCAATCCTGCTCACCCCCTTGGGCTTGCCTACAGCAATTCCTGGGTGGCCCTGACTTCATCAGAGTTCAGCGTAGAGAGGTAGCCATTACTTGGTATCTACAAATGCAACCACTATACTCCGTACTTGCATCACCTGGATGCCATGTTTGGTGCTTAAATGTTACCCACCCTCCCTTTGGGCATGCTACCAATATTGTGATGAAATGAAGGAGGGTGGACGTGGTGCTTGTTCTTCTTTCTCTATCTGCTCCAGCCTTGCCCCCGAGCTTGGGCTGTAGAATAGCACCCCCATGGCCTCAAGAGACCTTAAGGCAAAGAAAGGAGGATTCCATGGTCAGATATTTTGGGGGATCCTTGCATATTCTACCCACTCTCAGAAAGTTACAAAGCTTGTTATCCTAATAAATGCCTGAAATGCTTGCATGAAAGGACCCTATACCACTTCAGTGTAATTTTTCCCAAACTTACTTGGCCATTAGTCTACAAGCTCTGAGAGACTTGGTCTGCATTGTTCATGGTTGACTTTGTAGTTCATAGCCCTGCTGTGGGTGATCAGTAAATGCATTAAACTGATGTGAATACAATTGACCCTTCTTTCTAAGACATCCATATCCATCCTACAGAGCTCATGTTCCATGGAACACACTTTGGTGAATGCTGTCTATCCCATTCACTTGTTCTGTTAATTATAATGAAAAGAGAAGAACAAGAGCCACAGTGAACCCAAGATGAAAACTTCCTAGTCCTTACATAAGAATGGGCTATCGGAGCTTGCTCTGTCCGTGGCCGTGTGAATGTATCCAGCCCACCCTGAACCATTGCACAGGGATGCACATTGCCTCTGCTCATCCAGACCTTTTGACTTGTCCCTCCACCCACTCGGTTTTGCTCACCCTGGTTCTTTGAATGCTGCTTTGGTTACTGCCTCATGGTGGGTTTTCTGACTTTCTTTCTTATTATAAAAAAAAAAAACATTAAAAACAAAAATAAACCTCATCTCTATCTTGCTGGCTAGGGCTTTGGAGTCTGAAAAACCTAGATTTGAATCCATATTACGCCATTTGCTGTCCATGTGACTTTAAGAAACTTCTTGTACCTATCAGAGCTTCATTCTCCTCTTTACAATAAAGACACTAGCAGCATCTGCCTTATAGAGTTGTTATGAGAACTAAACGAGCATGTAAAGCACAGTGCATGGCATTTAGCCAGTATTGGGTACAAGGCTGCTATTATGCAACTGTTATCCCCTCTGAGCTCTTAGCTGGGTGTGCTGACTTGGTTTGCACAAATGTACACCTCCAGGTAAGCCTTTCCTTTCTCTCCACTGGGTAAGCCCCATGAGACCCAGCTGCCAGGAACTCTGATGCAGGAATCCTCTGCCTCTGGAGATTTCTCTCTTCTCATCTGTTTCCTCATTTCCACAGACTTCAGTAGCCCTTAGATTCACCCCTTCACCATTTTTTAAACATTTATTCATTTTTTGAGAGAGACAGACAGAGCATGAGCAGGGAAGGGGCAGAGAGAGAGGAAGACCCAGAATCCAAAGCAGGCTCCAGGCTCTGAACTGTCGGCACAGAGCTCAACATGGAGCTTGAATCTATGAACTACAAGATCATGACCTGAGCTGAAGTCGAACACTTAACTGACTAAGCCACCCAGGAGCCGCCCCCTCCCCATCACCATTTCTTATGGCTCCTTGAGGCCCCACCAAGAAAGGATAACCCTTCACTAGTAGAGTGTTTATACTTTGCAAAAATCTTTCTAATACATCATTTCATTTAATCCTCACAATTCTCTGCATGTTATCTTTCTACAGATGAGAGAAAAAGTGACTCCATGACTTGTTACATAGCAACCAAACTTTGGAGGCTAGATATGAACCTAGGTCTGGCATTAGTTGCAGTGCTCTTCCTCACCACCTCACCACAGCTGCCACCTGGGTAACTGTGGAACATAATGGGAGGTAGAAGCCTATCCTGCTCCCTCAGAACCTTGTCATTGACATTCTCTTTGTACCTCCACTTCCATCCCAGGATATGATCTTAAACAGCAGTAAAAGTACATGGAAAGAGAGGAAAGGAAGATATAAAGGAGGAAAGAAGAAGGTAGACCAACTGACCTTCCAACTGTATGTCCCAGATTCTGGCCCTGTTCCCTAACCAAAGTGTTCCCAGCCTCTCCTTTCCAAGACACATAGAATGCATATGCCCACATCCAGTAACAGTGAACAAAAATACCCAGTGAAACACTCAGAAGAAACTTCTGATAAGCATACCTGAGAGTCCAGTATGAGGAATGTTACATTGTCAGTGAGTGAAATGCCTCAAAACCCTCCAGGAGGGTTGTTTTAGTTTTGCTCTTTTGAAAAGAATGAATACACATGCCACACACAGACACACAGACACAGACACACACACACACACACACACACACACACATCTCTATACTATTAAAATAAAGAAATTAACAAGTGGTGGCCTTCATTTTTATTCTTTATATCATATCCTACAACAAATATATAAAACCTAGTGACAAATCCTACATCATGTAGGGACTTATGATGCCTTTGTCATTGTAAGTGGCATGAGTTCCTGTGAAGGTTCAAAGCTTGTCAAGAGCAAGAGGCATTCAAAAGATACAGTAATCCTAGACCAGCACCATGGACAGTCACCCGTACCTTTCTTCTGATTACTGAGGCCTGATGCCCTTTAAAAAAAGAAGGAAAGGAAGAAGGAAAGAAAGAAAGAAGGAAAGAAAGAAAAAAAAGAATAGGAAATGGCAAGTGAGAAAACAGGGAAGAGTTCTTTCTCTATGGGAAGAATCATGCACTAGGAAAAGTAAAGCTTTCTGTTCCTCTGTACATCAGTGAACACTTTGTTGGAGATTTGAGACTGCGGTAATACAACCAACAGAGGAAAGGGATGGTAGTCTCTTACCATCTGTATGGAGTTATCAGGAATAGCTTGTCACACTTTTCTCTTCCTTCTGGTCCACTTCAATTCCTCTTTCCTTCTCCAGCTTCCAAATGGCTCTGACAAAGCATCTCCTGTGTTATTTTCACACAGAGGCCTCAACACAAAGAGTTTAAAACCTTCTGACTTGCCATTCCACTTTACCATCTGAGGGCGCATCTAGAATCTCAAATTTCCACCTTCTGATTAAAAAAATGGTATCAAATCAAAGCTCTGTGTCTAAACTTTGGTGATGAGGGGTGTTCAGTATATATATTCCTGTATGACAAACCCCTCCATAACCTAATGGCTTAGAACAATAGCATTTATTTTGCTCATTCATCTGCAATTAGGGCAAGATGTGGAGGGAAACTTATGATTCACCCTGCATCAGCTAGGGCTGCTCAAAGGATGGAAACTTTCCTCTCAAAGGATCTACTTAAGGCTCACTCATTCACTCATGCTTCTGTTACTTGGGTGGGAAGACACAACACTGGGGACTGAAAAGAGCTGCAGTTCCTTTACCTCCATATGATATCTGCACATGGCCTTGAAGCATAGAAGCTAGGCATCTCACATTTCAATTCAGAGTTTCCAAATTATGGGTTGCCTTCTATAACCTACACCTCAAAACTTAGTGTCACTTGTAACATGTCATATTCATTGAGGTAGTCACATGACCCACCCAGGGTTGAAGGGAGAGAAGACAGACTTTGCTTCTTAACATAGGAGTTTACAAAGTGCTGAAATAGCATATAGGGTGAGAAATATGGCTGTGGTCATTTTTGGAATGTGCAATCTGACACAAGGAATAAACCAGTGGAGGGAACATCATTCTGCAGGATTGCTAGTATCTGAACTGTCAGACACTGGGCTAATGACCTTTTCTATTGTCTTTTGAGGGTTATGAGTTAAAAGAAAATAAAGTATTGACACCAAAGAGAAGCAAAGAGATTATAAAAGTCATCCACTCCTTTTTTGTTCTTGTTGCCTCTTCAAACCACTGGTGACAGGCACTGCCATTACTGTCAGTCAGAAGGGCAAGAGTCGCTGGGATTTTTACACCAAGTCAAGAAGGTTGACAGTGATCCCCAGAACTGATGACAGGGAGAACAAAACTAACTGTTGCTTCAGCAACTGGAATAATCAACCAGGGAATTTCTCCTCTGTGCTGCAAGAAGGGTTTTACTCTCAGGAATCAGGGGAATGGTTCCAGGACACAAATATAAGGAATTAGTTAAAATGTAGAATAAATAGTTGGAAATGACATATCAGATAAAGGGCTAGTATCCAAAATCTATAAGGAACTCACCAAACTCTACACCCAAAAAACAAACAATCCAGTGAAGAAATGGGCAGAAGATATGAACAGACACTTCTCCAAAGAGGACATCCAGATGGCCAACAGACACATGAAACGATGCTCAGCATCCCTCCTCATCAGGGAAATACAAATCAAAACCACACTGAGATACCACTTCACGCCGGTCAGAGTGGCTAAAATGAACAAATCAGAGGACTCTAGATGCTGGTGAGGATGTGGAGAAACGGGCACCCTCCTACACTGTTGGTGGGAATGTACTGGTGCAGCCCCTCTGGAAAACAGTGTGGAGAGGTTCCTCAAAAAAATTAACAATTGAACTCCCCTAGAACCCAGCAATAGTGCTGCTAGGAATTCACCCAAGGGATACAGGAGTGCTGATGCATAGGGGCACATGTACCCCAATGTTCATAGCAGCACTCTCAACAATAGCCAAAACATGGAAAGAGCCTAAGTGTCCATCAACTGATGAATGGATCAAGAAGATGTGGTTTATCTATGCAGTGGAATACTACATGGCAATGAGACAGAATGAAATGTGGCCATGTGTAGCAACATGGATGGAACTTGAGGGTGTTAATACTGAGCAACATAAGTCAGGCAGAGAAGGACAGATAACATATGTTTGCACATATAGGAGGATTAGAAGGAACTTAACGGAGGACCATGAGGGATAAGAAGGGGAAAAATAGTTGGGGAGAGGGAGGGAGGCAAACCATGAGAGACTCTTGAATGTCGAGAACAAACTGAGGGCAGGGAGGGAAAGGGGGGTGTTGGACATGGAGGAGGGCACTTGTGGGGATGAGGACTGGGTGTTATATGGAAACCAACAGGACCATAAACTATTTAAAAATAAATAAATAAAAGGAGAAAAATAAAATAAAATGTAGAAAAAATGAAGACATAAAGCAATGTAGGTTCCAATGCCACTAATAAGAAAGGTAACACATTTATAAATGGAGCCCCATGCTATGGAGTATAGTAAAGAAACATAAGTCTCTTTCTGTGGAGAAGGAGGATTAAAAAATAAACATCAAAATATGTGAGGGCTCTAAAAAGAGAAAATGAGAGCTCACTCTCAATACACCTGTAGGGCTATATGAAAAATAAACTTTTCAAATAATAAAACAAGTTGAGATCAATGATGTGGAAGGTATAGTAGACATTTAAAATATAATATTATACTTATTATTAGTATTAAAAAATAAGAGACAAAATAAAGCTCAAGAAACAATATAACAAAACACCTCGTGCAATAACCAAAACACTTAGACAATATGCATTCTGATTTTTATTGATCTTAAAGAATATTTTTCAAATATATTCTTCAAGATGAAGAACTGAGGACCTATTGAGGTTATTAAGGATCTAGTAAGTACTGCCACTAACTGAAACACTTTCAAGTTTCTCACAGTAAGTGAAAGTGAGATGTAAGCACCATACTTTCAGTATAGAAGATTATGTTTTGTGTTTGAACTCTGCCATCAAAGCACACTGAAGGGTTACTTGGAATAGCTTAGGGAAGCTAGGGAAACCAATTCTTAAAGAGGGAGTACAAATTAAACAGAAGAAGTGACACAAGGAAGAGAAATTCATGCAGAAGAAATAACAGAAATGTTCAGAAGCATAATATATTTAGTAATTTTAGACCATGAAATTAAAAAAAGGGGGGGTGACAATGGAAATGAGGTTTGAAAGGTAGGCAAGGGCCTGGTTATAAAGAATTTTACAATCTGTGGCAAGGATCTTAGATTGCCTGTGAATGACAGGAAAGCACAGAGAGCTTTAAACAATGCAATGTCGATATTAGATCATTTTATGGAGGATGGTCCAGAGAGAATGGAAGTGAGATCAGTTAAGAGGCCAGTGAAGAACTCCAGGTGAACAGTCATGAGAAGCCACATTAAAGGAGTCAGAGTGACAATATCCAGTATGGGAACAAATATGAGCAATATTTAGGACCCAAACTCATCAAAATTAGTAATTTGGAGGTAGAATGGAATAAGGGACGATCACTAGGATTCCAGTACAGGCAACTGCAAGGAAACATTGGCACCAATTGAGGTAGTAAACAAAGAGAAAGAAAAGTAATTAGAAATGGAGCAACAGATGCTGAGTTTAGTTCAGGGCATGTTGAAACGGAATTGTCTTGAGTAGGTCCATCTGGTCGCCTGCACCAGTCCATCATCTGATAGTCCTCTAGCCCAGGAAAGAAACTAGACTAGTGTTGAATTTGAGAATTTCTTGCAAGACTTGGAGGGGTTGAAAATGGAATCCTGAATTTGAAGGCATTTTTCACGCATACCACTTAAAAACTTTCTTGAAAAGGAAAATTAGAGAAGATGCTCTGCAATATAATTTTTAGGGGGGCTTTAGGCTGAGAAGCCTATTGGTCCATGTAGAAACTGTCTTCACTACCATTCTGTATATTTTATCTCTTTACTGATTCTCTTCTTTACTAAATAAATACTGTCTGAACACTTACTGCGCTAGGTGCTGATGATACAAAGATGAACAAGATTTAGAGAACATCCTTAAGGGATTCACAGTTGAGTATTAAGAAAAAAATATTTTAACATCTGGAGCTAACAATACAAAACTCTGGTTCAATTTCAAATGCTCTGGTTTTTGTCACTGTTGTTTTGTTGCTGTATTTTCCCCTTCAGATAGGGTAAAAGGACAGTTTAGTGTCAAACAAAGAGAACAGTTTTTTTTTTTGTAGCCAGCCTTATGTGCACTATTAGATGTATGACCTTAGTGAGTTAGTTGGCACAGATGAATTTGAACATGGCAAAATAGGTGACCTAGGAAATTCAGACCAGTTTTCCTATTGAAGATAACTGGGAAAGTATAAAAAAAGAAAAGAGGGAAAGAAAGAAAGGAAGAAAGGAAGAAAGGAAGAAAGAAGGAAAGAGGGAAAGAGGGAAGGAAAGAGGGAAAGAGGGAAAGAAAGAGGGAAAGAGGGAAAGAAAGAGGGAAAGAGGGAAAGAAAGAGGGAAAGAGGGAAAGAAAGAGGGAAAGAGGGAAAGAAAGAGGGAAAGAAATAAATAAAGAGGGAAAGAAAGAAAGAAAGAGGGAAAGAGAAAGAAAGGAAAGGAAAAACAGAAGGAAGAAGGAAGAGGAGAAATAAGAAAAAAAAGAGAGAGAGAGAAAGAGAGTGAAGAATTACTGGGCTAGTTTGGAGGCCCAGAGAAGTAAACCATAAGATACAACCACTTTAGCTGGAAGCATTTGGTAATTTTTAAGAGGCTGGAGAGAAGCTAGAAAGCTGAACTAAGGGAATGGATTGCAGTCTGGAACCTCCCAAGGTGAAGAGGGTCAATGGTGAATGCTCTCACTGCTGATATGCTAGAGAAAAAAGATGACTCAGAAGTAGAAAAACCAGCCACTTCAGCTTAGAATCATCCTAACTGACTGGTGGAAGCAAATATAAATCCTCTCTAAAGTAAGAATACACTTACTTTTTTTTAATGTTTATTTACTTTTTTTTTTTTTACAAATAGTTTATTGTCAAGTTGGTTTCCATATAACACCCAGTGCTCATCCCCACAAGTGCCCTCCTCCATGCCCATCCCCCCTGCCCCCCCACACCCATCAGTCCTCAGTTTGTTTTCTTCATTCAAGAGTCTCTCATCGTTTGCCTCTCTCCCTCTCCTCCACCATTTCCCCCCTTCTTCTCCCCCATGGTCCTCCATTAAGTTCCTCCTAATCCTCCTATACGTGCAAACATATGGTATTTGTTTATTTACTTTTGAAGGAGAGAGAGACAGAACATGAGTGGATGAGAGGCAGAGGGAGAGGGAGACACAGAATCTGAAGCAGGTTCCAAGCTTTGAGCTGTCAGCACAGAGGCTGATACGGAGCTCGAACTCACGAGCTGTGAGATCATGACCTGAGCAAAAGTCAGATGCTTAACAGACTGAGGCACCTAGGCATCCCAATGAAGAGTACATTTCTACAAACAATTTGCACATATAACTATTGACACATAATAAAAAATAGGCATGCTAAGCAAGAAAATAGAAATAAGATGACTGCAGAAACAAAGGATAGTAGAGACAGATTCACGTTGGACCTAAATATTTGAATGATCAAAAATTTAAGAAAAAACAATATCCGATATAGATATCTAGTATTAGTCAAGTTTCCAATCAAAAACAGATGGCACAAATTATGGTAATTTGGAAAAAAATTTAATAAAGAAATAACTTGGGGGACTTGGCTCAGTTGGTTGAGCATCCGGCTTCAGCCTAGGTCATGATCTCATCATTCAAGTTGGAGCGCCTTGTAGGGATCTGTGCTGACATCACAGAGCCTGAAGTGTGCTTTGGATTCTGTGTTTCCCTCTCTCTCTGCCCCTCTCCCTGCTCACTGTTTGTCTCTCAAAAATGAATAAATTTTAGAAAAAAATGTTTAAAAAAGAACAAAGTAGTGGGTTTGCTGTCCTAGATATAAAGACTCTAAAGCTACAGAAATTTAGATTGTAGAACTGGAAAGGGACAGCGAAGCAGACCAATTAAAATGAATAAAAAGTCCATATATGGACACGTGGTTTATTATGAAGATGACCTCATGGAGCATTGAGGAAAGTCTGGTCTTTCCAACAAATGTGCTAAGACATTTTGCATGTCCATATGGACAACAGCAACAATTTAACTGCTGCCTAACACCATCATAAAAATTAATTTCTGGCATAAGTAGATCTAGATATGAATGGTAAACCCCCTAAAGACAATATATAAGAATATCCTTATGATGCTAGGACAAAGGAAAGACTTTTTAACCTGGACACAAATAACACTAAGTATCAAGGAAAGCATTCATAAATTAGACCATATTAAAATTAATAATGTCTGGGGGCACCTGGGTGGCTGTTGGTTAAGCGTCCGACTTCAGCTCAGGTCATGATCTCACGGTTCGTGGGTTCGAGCCCCGCGTCAGGCTCTGTTCTGACAGCTAGCTCAGAGCCTGGAGCCTGTTTCAGATTCTGTGTCTCTTTCTCTCTCTGACCCTCCCCTGCTCACGCTGTCTCTCTCTCTCTCAGAAATAAATAACACATTAAAAAATTTAATAATGTCTGTTTGCCAAAGACACCATTAAGAGGGTGAAAAGATAAGCCACACAGTATAAGGTATTTGCAATACATATAACGGGCAGTCTATTTGTATATGGATTATGTGACACCCTATCACAAATCAATAAGAAAAAAACTGATAGAAAAGTGGGATTTGAACAGTCACATCATAAAAGAGAATATCCAAATGACAAACATTGAGCAAACCACTACACATCCATCAGAATAGCTAAAATTAAAGAGATGGAGAATATCAAATATTATTGAGGATGTGGAGAAATAGAAACCCATACAGTGCTGGTGGGCAAACACTAATTAGGACTATTGTCTGGAATTATCTACATAAAGTTCTGCTTATCTAAGAGTTCTGCTCCTAAGTTAATACCCGCAGAAGATGTGCACCAAAAGACAGGATGATAATATTCATCATAGCATTATTTACAACAAGCCCAAACTGAAACAGTCCAGAAGTCCACCAGTAATAGAATGATGAATAAATTGCATCCCAGTACAATGAAGTACCATAAAACTGGGAACATGAAAACCATAGTCACAAATAATAATATGAATAAAGCTTATGAACATAACATTGAGCAAAAGAATTCAGGCACAAAAAGAACACATATTGTGTGATTCCATCCATATGAAGTTTTAAAAAAAGATTACAGTGTTTAGAGATTTATGCTTAGGTGTTAAAATTATATTTAAAAAAGGCAAATGATCTCCATAAAAGTAACGATAGTTTTTTGTTTTGTTTTGTTTTTTGGAAGAGAAGGAGGAGGAGGAAGAACTAAGAGGGTCACTCTTTTGGAGTTCTGGCAACTTCTATGTCTTGATTTTGCATGGATGTTTGCTTTGCAAGAAATCATGGAGCTGAACACCTTTGTTTTGTGCACTCCTTGGTTGGAGAATTATAGTTCATAATATAAAAGGCTTTACACACACACACACACACACACACACACACACACACACACACACACACTCTCTGTTCNGAGGAAGAACTAAGAGGGTCACTCTTTTGGAGTTCTGGCAACTTCTATGTCTTGATTTTGCATGGATGTTTGCTTTGCAAGAAATCATGGAGCTGAACACCTTTGTTTTGTGCACTCCTTGGTTGGAGAATTATAGTTCATAATATAAAAGGCTTTACACACACACACACACACACACACACACACACACACACACAGAGTCTGTGTTAAGCACCCAGCCTCAGGCCTGGCACATAACAGATGTGCAAACAACATGTGATTACTTTTTTCCCCCATTTCTTCTTTTTTTTTTCCACAGAGAGAAAAAGAAAAAAAAGGAAAATGTGAATTTTCATAAACATTTCACTTCCCGAGTACAAGCACCACCATTTTCTAGCTTTCTTACAACAATCTCATTGCCATGGCAACTGCAGTCAAAGGTGGAGCCTGTGAAGAGGAGGGCATGACGGTCTGAACTTCATTACCTCCTCCCAACAAGAAGATCCGTGCTAATAACTGATTTGCTGGAACCCTAAGTTGAAAGTTCACATTAATAAATAATAAGCCTGTCTGTTTTATATTTTATTTTCTTCCAGAAAACAAAGCAAAACCTTTGTTTAAAGGTTTACCGTCCTGCAGGTTGCAGTTAATCTCATAATCGCTGGGTGAATATTTATCGAGCCAGACATTCTTTTGTGCGTCAGAAAAGCAAGAGGCTGGCAGGAGAGGCATTGTCCTCTGTGCCATCACGATACCTGGGGAGGACAAGAACAGGGTTGGGTGGTGGGCACAGTGGGGCCTTGAGCTGCAGGGAGCTGTCACTTCCTTGCTCCTGCTTCCACAGGCATGCTTCAGCCTGCACCTGCTGGGCTGGGTACATTCACCCGCCCACTTTCATTCCTCAGCTTTTTACCCAGAGCCACTTGACATGTTTAGAACTGAGGAAAGACTAATGACACTTGGGAAAACGTTCCATCTCTATCAGATGAGAAATAAAAGATATCTGAAAATCAAGGATGTACCAGACACCACTTTTAAATTACCTTCCCCCAAGCCACATCCCCACCTCATACATCTCTACTACAACCAATTCACCTGAAAAATGCCAGTCTTGAGAAGAGATGAAAGAATGAGATTTTCAGGTCTAAAAATGAGTGACAAATCCAAAGGGCCAAACACTGAATTCACAAAGGACCACGGAAGTTTATTTTCAGCTGATGTTGGAATTTTTTCTTGTGACTTCGAAGGAAATTCTGCCTGGATCAGAGATTTGTTCTGTAAGGGAGATAGGCCTAGAATTCCTTATGGACTGGAAGGAGGTGGGGGACAGGAGAAGGGAGTCTGGAGAGGGCATCTAGACCTCACTTCCTTGGACCTGTGTAATTAGGCAAGAGGCATTCTGCTGGTTTGGTAGAAGTGGGACTCTCTGAGGACAAGATTATTTATTAGTTAACTCAGCAAGTAGTGATGAGAGTCAAGAGTCTACTTGTGTTGATCTAGGTGCAGGACTTAGAATGGCCAACCAGAGAAACTGTTTCCCTCACCCCGTGGATATAAGACAGGAGGGCTCAAAAGCAGACTCCAAGTGAGTCAGAGATGCCTATTTACGCATGGGCATTATAAAGTGACAACTCTCAAAAAATAGGAAAGACAGCTAGAGAATTTGCAGGCCACAACAGCAATTAACTCCTCCATTTCAAGTCTGCAGAAGTCTGGCAAGAGGGGTAAGGTGTGAAAAGGAGGGAAGGAGAATGTCCTACATAGGTTGCATCCACTGGTACATGGTCAAGATGGTCCAGGGAAAGGGAGAACTCAGGGACATGACTGGGAAGATTGGTCACCTACATAAGTATATAAACTGTGTCAGGAACCAGGGAAATTAACTCAAGGCCAGAACATGCCATCTTGCAAAATAACAAATACAACAAAACAAAAAACCAATCAGAGTAATATCCCAGATAGTTTGTCTACCTTCTTGTAAGGAATCCAGCGCTAGGAGGAAGAGCAAATACAACATGATTGACAGACACTAGGTTGACCACCCAGAGGTCAGCCCAGAAAGGTATACACACTGCCAGTGTGCTCATGGGTAGAGAGTTAAGATCAGATGTTCCCATCTGGAGCAGGTAAGAGATTTACTAAAGGATGAAGTATGCCTGCCAGTCTGGTCATGCCATGGTTTTCAGAATGGATTAGTGTGGAGGCAGCAGAGGGATCTGAGAGGGAAGGACTTTCTAGTGTAGAGTCTGCTTTGCATTCCTCTGCATGACCCTTGTCAAGCTTCTCTCCCCAACAATTTCCTCACTTGCAAAACATCAAAAAACAATCATTATAGCAATTCCCATTCCATTACCTTCATCATGCTCACTGCCAAAATTAAATCGTGTAACATCAATGCACTCTCTGTAATGTTCCCCTATGACACCATCTCAAATATTTATAAAGTGTTTTTCAGCCAAATTAGAGCAGGGAATTGGACTTTAACATCCAGGGAGGGAGGTACAGCTGTGTCTTCATCATGAGATGAAGTCATAGCCCCTGCAGAGTTACTGCAGATGGCCCAGGGACACTGTGGGTAGAACCCTAGCCAACTTGGAGAGCTGCGCAAGGTGGACATCTCTAAGCCCTCAGATCCAGGAGGACTGAAATTTGCAGATATGTCCTCATCATAGACTGCCATTCAGTGGGTACTCTCCAAATATGTAAGTCTTTTCTTGACCATCAGACTGTAGGACACTTGAGGACAGGAACTTGCCATTCTTCTTTCTTTCTCCCTCAGTATCTAGAACTGGGGCTTAATGCTCTTTAAATTCTTATCAACAGAACAATTTCAACAGACATCTGCCAAATGTTTATTGAATGGATTCTGCATGACAGGACCGTGCTCCAATAAGCACATGTTGTTTTTAAAGGTCCAAGTAAGTTCCAGGTAAGTGGAACTGTTACACATTGTTGTCAACTACTTTTCAAAAATAGCCCATCAGATCAATATTTCTTCCTAAAATAGCTGCCATCTGGAAGTGAGAGGAGAGGGCACTATTTACATGGGCCAGCTCCAGCCCGGTCCATAGCCAGGTTTTGACCAGTCCTTGTCCAAGGGATCCAGGACCTGGTGTTGAGCTTGATAGGCCAGAAGCAAGTTACTGCCACAAGTTTTAGGGGCCAGTAGGATCCCAAATTCCACTCAAAAGGCAAAGAAGAGAATTGAGTTTCCTGAGTTTATTGTGAGCTGAATTGTTTTCTGAGACTCTGGCAATGGGATTAAGCAGAGAGCGTACAGTAGGAGAGACAGGGTATTAGGAGAACTGGTCGGGAGGGTCAGGCAAGGCCAGCATTTCAGAGTGACCCTGAAATGGGCATCCAGTATCTTCTCAAATGTTGTAAAGGTGAAAGTGGTTCTTACAAACTTTGTCCCTTTGATAAGATAAATGGAACAGAAAACCTGAGCTGTTATCTTATCTTGCCTACTCTCAAGAAACAAACCTAGAAATACTCTCTGGATGACCCATCTGGTTCTTGCTCCGCACTCGAATACAGACATGTAGACCCCTGAGTAGACCGAAACAGGTTCAGGGCAGATGAAACCATCTTCTGCAAGTACTTTCCAGGAAATCAGGTCTTCAGGGACAAGCTGCATGTCCTCTGAAACTTTCTCAATGTCCTAAAAGCTGAGACCTGGGAAGGTTGTTGCTATGTAGACCCACAGGTTTCCTGGAAAGCTGTTCTCTTGCCTACAGAATGTTGGCAGAGTGGTTCTGTGGATATTTCCTCTCTGGCCTCTCGCCCCTTCCTCCACTGATATCCTGGGGCCAAAGTGACCATGAAGCTGATGGCCACAGGAACATCCAGTTTTTGCCATGACCTTTCTCTGCCCACAGTGACATCTGCTGTAAGAATTGAGACCTGCTCTGAAGCAGAATAAATTGTGGCATTGGCACAAGGCTGAATCTCTACATCCCAAATGTAAGGGGACAGAGTTCTTGTGGACAAGTGACTAGAGCTCGCTGGATCAGAGTGGCTGTGGATCAAGAGCCCGCTGAGGCAGAGTGTGAAGAGTGGCTCCCCTCACACCAACCTAGAGGGATTTAATGGACCAGGGAAGCCTTCTTCCCATTGGCACAGGGGGGATTAGAAACTGTCCCTCAAGGGTACCTGAGTAGCTCAGTAGGTTAAGCGTCTGACTCTTGGGTTTGTACAGTTGGTGAGTTCGAACCCCACATCAGTATCTGCACGGACAGTGTGGAGCCTGCTTGGAATTCTCTCTCTCCTTCTCTCTCTGCCCCTCCCACATCTCTCTCTTACTCTCCTTCTCAAAATAAATAAATAAACTTAAACTTTTAAAAAATAATAAAGAATAAACTTCCACAGAAGTTGCCTCTGAGGATGAGCATCTTACTCATCCTCAGCCACAATCCACCTTTACCAAAGGGGGCTATGCTTCTTCCAAGATCTTCCCCAAGGCTACTTGGCACGGAAGCAAGACTGTCAGTTAAGTAATACAGCAACTCTGTTGAATACCAGAGCTCAGAGTCATAAACTCCCAGAGTTGGAAGAAGCCATAGAGGCTATCAATCCTTACCCCTCGTGGATGTGAGTTACCATTTCTACACCAAGCCAAAGGGCTATCTATGTCTTTTTTTCTTCTAATAAAAGAACCACCTTTCCCTTTCCTCTGGGCTATACATTCTCAGTTGCCTTAGTCATTCCTTCTAAGATTTGACACCAGATGCAGGTATGTGGCCAGTCACTGTCCTGGGCATACAAAGATGAGTAAGACAGAGTAACCAGCTAGGCAAATAAGCATAGCGTCCTGCGTGCCAAGTGCTGCAGGAAGTGGAGGGAAGGGAAAGGGCTGCAGAGCAGGAAGGGCTCTCAGAATGCTTGATGCCTGAGTTGGACGCTTTAAAGGATGAAGGCAATTTACCACATGGACAAATGGGAAGGAAGGGTATTCTAGGCAGAGGAACTAGAGCTGATTCATTTATCTCTCCATTCATTCCTTTGTTTAATCAGTACTTACTGAGTACCTGTTTTGTGGTAAGATCTGCCCTAAGCAGGAAAATAAGGATGAAACCAGCAGTACCAGCCCTGTCCTCAGGTAGCTTAAGTCTGTAAATGGTAACCACGATGTAGTAGGGAAAGGCAAGAACAAACAGGGGCAAAATAGGTGCTTTGAAAGCCCACGGGAAGGCACGAAATCTATGAGCAAAAGCGTTAAGCAAGAGCCAGCTTGGTAAGCACCCAGCACATGGTGGCCAGAGTATCGAGCCCACTGAGAGAGTAGAGGGAAATGCTGCTACAGAGACAGGATTAGGATATGGAAAGTCTTGAGTTTTATTTCTCAGGCAATGGGAGAAAGAGCACCGCAGACTGTAAATACGTGAGTCATGTGATCCTATTTCTTTTCTTTTTAAAGTTTATTATTTTTGAGAGAGAGACAGACAGAACAAGAGGGGGAGGGGCTGAGAGAGACAGGGAGAAAGAGAATCCCAAGCAGGCTCCATGCTGTCAGCACAGAGTCCGACGTGAGGCACAAACTCACAAATCATGAGATGATGACCTGAGCCGAAATCAAGAGTCAGATGCTTAACTGACTGAGCCTCCTCAGCACCCCATGATCCTCTTTAGTTTCAAAAGAAACCACCCTGGAAACAGTGTGGAGAACCTGTGGGGAATGCAAAACATGAATGCAGGAAAACAATAGATATCAGCGGTTTTCGTGGGTCCTGCTTTTCTCCTCTCTATGCATCCTATTATGTCAAACATAACGCCAGAATTTTCAAGGATGATACCAGAATGTAATAAAATTCTACAGGTGTGGATTAACCAGGACAGAATGCTATAAGATTAATTACTATAAAGACCACTCTTTTGTCATTGGGATGACAATAGTTTTTGGTAACCTATCACTGTGCTGCTTCATACGGAGCTTAATTATCAACATAAATTGTGAAGTCATTTTCTTATTTACTGTGGCTAAACATTGGTTCCTCCTTTGATGTTTATCTCTTCGTTTCTTGCTACCAAAGTGCAGGAATTTCCATTCATTCCTATTAAATGTCATTTTGTTCGCTCTGCCCATTCATCTAGCTCTGTGGGACCAAGCTTTGCAACATCTGCAAGTTAGACCATCATTGCAATAATGCTTTTATTCAAGTCCTTGATAACATTTGAACAGGCCAAGGGCAGAGAGGGTAGAATATGCCATTTATAAATTTAAGTAATAAAACTGTGTCATAAGCCCCTATTTTGTCATCATGTTAAAATATATATATATTTTTTCCCCGTGTTGAAATCTGGGCAAACTGTGGAAGTGTCCAGGGATGTTTTATAAAGAAAAGAATGTGCTTCCTGCTAGAATTGACCCAAGGGATACAGGGTGCTCATGCATAGGGGCGCATGTACCCCAATGTTCATAGCAGCACTTTCAACAATAGCCAAATCATGGAAAGAGCCTTAATGTCCATCAACTGACGAATGGATCAAGATGATGTGGTTTATATATACAATGGAATACTACATGGCAATGAAAAAGAATGAAATCTGGCCATTTGTAGCAACGTGGATGGAGCTCGAGGGTATTATGCTAAGTGAAATAAGTCAGGCAGAGAAAGACAGATACCATATATTTGCACTTATAAGTGGATCAGGAGAAACTTAACAGAAGACCATGGGAGAGGAGAAGGGGAAAAATAGTTGGGTAGAGGGAGGGAGGCAAACCATGAGAGACTCTTGAATACTGAGAACAAACTGAGGGCTGATGGGAGTGGAGGGAGGGGAAGGGGGTGATGGGCATGGAGGAAGGCACTTGTTGGGATGAGCACTGGGTGTTATATGGAAACCAACTTGACAATAAACTATGAAAGAAAAAAATACAAAAAAAATAAAATTAGTATTTTCTAATGAAAAAAAAAAGAATGTGCTTCATCTGGCAAAACCAGTCTTGAATCCTCATCAATACCATTTTCTTCTCCAATGATGATCCGTTTAACCAAATGCTCTAGTGGTCATCCCTTGGTCTTTATCTTCTTCTGACTTTTGGCTTGAGTTAACGCAGTCGATCCCTCCTTCTTCCTTGAAACTGTCATCACTGGCCCCCAGGACCTTCTCCTGGTTGTCTTCCAACTTCACTAGTTGCTCCCTTTTAGTTCCTGTTATCTTTAATTCCTGTTATCTTCCTCCTCGCCTTCTCTGTATCCTGACATTGAGATGTCCTCCAACTCAGTCCTTGGACTTTCTCTTTTTTCCAGTTACTCTAGTCCCTTGTTTATTTCAGTATTGTCAGGCATGTACCTCTCCAACCATGGCCTCTTCTTTGATATCCAGATTCATGGATCCAACTAGCTGCTGTATGTCTCTTCTTGGATGCCCAATAAGCATCTCAAATGCTGGGTACTCCAATAATTGTTCCATTTCAGCTAATGCCACCCCATTATTCTGGCAGATCAGGCCAAAATCCTTGGAATTAACCAGCATCAAAGACCTTACCTGACTCCCCTCTTCAAAACTGAAATCTTCTCCATCTACCATTGTGCATTTTCTTACCCTACTTCGTTTCTCTCCATACTACCCATCAGCAACCAACATGTATTTACTTATGTAAACTTGCATATCTCCCCCTGATAGAACTACTGCCCTGAAGACAGCATGGATTTCTGTTTCTTTTGCCCCATCCTCTTTTCTCAGGGCCCAGCACAGAGCCTGGCACATGGTAGGTATGTTATAATATTTGCTCAATAGCTGCATGGCATTGCATGCCTGGCATGGACAGCATTGAGAAAATTCACTTCTTTGATTTTCTAAATTGGAATATATTTGTTGGGGTGCCTGGGTGGCTCAGTAGGTTAAGCATCTGACTTTGGCTCAGGTCATGATCTCATGGTCCATGAGTTCAAGCCCCACATCAGGCTCTGTGCTGACAGCTTAGAGTCTGGAGCCTGTTTCAGATTCTGTGTCTCCCTCTCTCTCTCTCTCTGCCCCTCCCCTACTTTGTACTCTGTCTATCTCTCTCAAAAATAAACATTTTAAAAAAGTAATATATTTGTTTACCTTTCTCTGATTGGCACAAAGTTTTATAGACTACCAGCAGATCAGCCATAAAATAGTAGTAGCAGTAGCAGCTAACAGTTATTGAACACTTAAAGGTGTGAGGCTGAGTGCTAAGAATAGATGGAATCTTATTGAAATTTTTAACAGTTCTGTGAAGTAGCTATTATTATTTTACACATTTAACAAGTGGAAAAACTAAGACAGACTGATCAGCAAAGGTCACACAGCTAGCAAGTGACCTAGCCAAGATTCAAACCCAGATGGTCTAGCTCCAGGGTGTGTGTTAATTATTATTTTGCATCTTTTGTCATCCCTTCTTGAAAATTTTTTCAGAATTCTAGAATAGAATTCATTTAGGCCAGGGTGTGTCAACTACCTCTATCGGTAAGTTTCCCTCTTGCATGCTCTTCATTCATTGGGGATTTCAATGTCTTCTCTTTCTGGCCTTAAACTGATTCCGTTTGGCAAAGATGTTGGACATAAAGTAGAAATTGAGGTACTTTTATTTTCCCTGTCATTCAGAAACACCCTGCCATTCATCCCTAGGGACAGACCTAAGTCTCTTTTGTCCACTAAAAGCTTAAAAAAACTTTGCTAACATTTTTCATATGTCCTGGATCAACATTCCTGACATTACACTGACAGCTCCCTACCAGTCTTTTATATTTTTATGTTGCTTGAGATCAACAGCCACTCTTTCTGCCCTTTGGTTTTTAAGACGTAGCTCCATTTGAGAGTTTCCTCGGTGGCCATTTTTTCCTGTTTATTTACTCACCCACATTTATTAAGGTGGCCTTTTCAGAGCCCTGCACTCTCCTTCCATGCCTCAGGAGCAGCTGAGATCACAGTAGCAGAATTTCATTCTAGAATGCGTCCAGCTGGCATTCCCATTTGGTTGATTCCATCAATCATTTTTCTAGTCCACAGTTTGGTGGGGGTGGGGGGTGTCGCTGGGAAGGGCTTTCCAGCAGAGACTATTTTTTCCCAGCCTCACTTAAGATGAGGAACCTTGTGGTGGAGTTCTGGCCAACAGCATGTGGTCAGAAGTGACGCACTCTGATTGCAGGGCTAACCCTCAAAAAATCCCCCTTCCCGACTCTCCGCAGCCCGCCTTTCCCATCTGTGGGTTGGCTATCTCCACTCCAGCTGCCGTTAGAAGCCGCCTGTTGAAGGGGCAGTGCCTCTGCCCACCCAGGTTCCGGGATAAGTCCTGTGGGAGAAGGAAATAAACTTCTGCCGTGGTCAGCCACTGAGGCTGGAGAATCCGTATACTACAAGAGCTACGAGCATCTTCACTAGAACCTAGCACATAGACGCTTTTCCAGGAGCCTGGTGAAATCTGTCCACAGCCTGGGGAACACGCTGGGCCCTAGCACTGTTTCTGTCCTGGGCCATCACCAGCTTCACCGGGAAGTGGGTACTTTCTCCCAACAGCCTCACTGCCATCGTCATCCCACCAGCCATCTGCTCTGTCACGTCCACCTCGCATGCTTTCTGCGAACCAGGAGAGAAAACTCAATAGAATGAAAGGTAGAGGCAGCTCTTTAGACAAGTGGTTCAGGTGAAGGCCTGCCCAGGACCTAGTAAGAGAGCTAAAGTGAAGATTCAGGAAGGAGGCCAGTGTTCTCCCTGTCAGGGGGCAGGAACAAGCTCCAGGCCATGTAAGAAACTCTTATCCAGCCCCGAGGTGCAGGCCAAGAAGCAGCCTTGTCCATCCTGCATGCCAGGCAGCAAGTAGCTGCTGGCAGCCTGGGCCCCTGGGTGGTTTGGTGTGTTCTTTGTGCAGCCTTTATGCCGCAGTGACAGCCGAATGTTCCTGGGACAGATGGGTGTTTGAGAGCTCTGAGCCTGGCAGTAGAAGAAGTCCAAATCAGAGAAACATGTTCCTAGAAGGCCCAGTCGTGGTGCCCGGGGGCCTCCCGGGCAGAGGGCGCTCTGAGCAGGCGGTGTGGCCCCAGACCCTAAGGATAGGGCAGCTTCTGGTTGTTTGGCTTCAGATTTTCTTTTTCTGCATAAAATTGGAATAAGTCAACAATGTTGCCCTGTTTGGAAATAATATTAAACGTCGAACATAATTGATATTAACAACATTAATAGACATTTATGAAGCACTTACTGAGTGCTAACCACTGTTGTAAGTGCTTTGCACAAATTAACTCAGTCCCCCAACGAGCCCTATGAGGTGGTGCTGTTATAATCCCATTTTCTAGATGAGGGAACTGAGGTCCAAGAAGTAAACTATTTTATCCAGTATCACACAGATAGTCTCTGGCCATAGATGAGATTTAAACCCAGCAGTCTGGCCTGAGCCCATGTTCGTAGCCACTGTGTCAGGCCTCCAGAAAACACTGCCGGTTACTGTCCACAGCAAAGGAGGAGACTGTTTATACCAAGTCTGATAGACAGAGGACACGGACTACACCTTGTTCCCCATTGTTCTGCCCTGTTTCCCAATCCTCTGAGGGACCCGGAAAGGGTAAGTGGCACCATTCCATGTTTCAGTGAAGGAGGTGGCTTTTGTATAGGGGCCCTGAATTAGCAATCAGGACACCCATGTCTACTGCTTGGCACTCTGATCTTAGGCAAGTCACTTAAGTAACCTGAGTTTTAATTTCTGCATTTATAAAGGAAAATATACCCTTTGGGGGTCTGTTATGAGGCTTAACCATGAAAAGGCTTATTACTATTCCTAGCATTTAGTGGCACTTCTATTAGTTAGTTGACCGTAAATCTGAGCCAGGATTCGACTCCGGGCAGATGGGATACTGTAGGACACGCAGGGGACCCTTTGAGCAGAAGGAGTTGGACAGAAGCCATCGGCTGGGAGGGCCGATGTCCACGTCACTGCACTTGGGCTACCATCTGCTCCAATCCTCAAGAACAAAATCTTACCTTTCCTGAGAGACCTGGAGGGGCAAGGACCCAGCAGAAGGCCAGGAGTACACGGCCTCCCTGAGTGCAGAGCCGGCCCTTGCCGGCTCAGTGCTGACGTGCAGAGAGCCAGCATAGAAGCCCACTTCTCAGAGGGTAGTCAGGAGCACGGGTGGGCTGCCTCAAATGCACCGCCCCGGATTAGTGGCCGTGGCCGTGCGACTGCTCCCTGCCCAGAGAGCTGCTCTCTCCCCACCGCCTCTGATCACTCAGCGCATTCGAATCCCCAAATGGATGCCGATGAGGGTTTTGGTCTTGTGTGTTTGTGATTGTTGCCACATCTGCCGCTTGCTTCAGGGATAAGGGATTGGATGATGAGCTTCTGGCCCAGACAGACGAGGTGGGAATCTTTGGACCTCCACATGGGGTTTTCAGGGAGTCTGTGTTCACATGTCACTGGGGGTAGATCCTGTGGGTGATTTTGTCCCCACTGCTGCCACCATCTGTCCAGTGGCTGTCACAGTTCTCATGGTTCCCACTCTCTTGTGCTTCACGCTCAGCAGGCCCATGCAACCCCCTCCCCGAGCTACGAAGCTCCATTAGGTTTATCTGCACGGCAGGGTGCTGTGTGTGCAGAGGAGAGCTCAGCGCTTAGAGGGGGCAGTAGGAGGGGGGGTGACAGATGTCTGCGGTTCAGTCCTGTCAGCTAGGACTCATTTAAGCAAACGCGTAGGACTCAATAGAGCAGAGACCTGTGAATATCTGCTCTGGCTGGATTAGGACATTCCCTTTTACCTTGCACAAGTCTGTTCCCAAGTCAGGGGTGATTCCCACTGCTTCAGATGGGCTCAGGGTATCAAGTGCAAGATCCAGGTTCAGGATCTAGAATGTGTAGAACCAATGTGTTTCCCTGAGGGGATCTGTGCTTCCAGCAGGGAAGAAAGATGTATTTTTCTCAGTAGTCCATAGTTGGGGCTGCTCCTTCTGGACCCTTTATGACTAAAAGGCATTGATCTGCATGATGGGTTCAACATTCTGTCTTCTGTGGTGTAGGGAAGGAAATCGAGAGAGAGAGAGAGAGAGAGAGAGAAGGGGAGGATGCAACATTCTAAGCAGTTTGGGCCAAATATGAGAAGCCAGCTCAGATATATTTTTTTTTCTGAGAATTTCTCAAGCCTCTGTCAAATACAATGGGTATTTCTTTTCTTTTATCCATCAGAGCAGCCCACAAATATTGTCTCTGTGTGCTACGGGCCTGCCAGGGCTGCAGGGGCCTGCGGAGCCACATCTACACACTGGGGCAGATGCTGGGGGAGGAAGAGAATCCTTCACTGGTGCTCCTGTTCCTGGGTGTGTAGGGAAGGGGTGGGTAATTACGCTGCACACATCGCTGCCTTACAGCGATGGTGGATGGCAACAGGCACACACACTTTACCTAATGGGCATATGCTGGGCATTTGAGATGAGCCAGGCTCTGTGCTGCGAGTCAAAACTAAATAAGCCCCAGACTTGCTGTTGAGGAGGCACAGTCGAGGGGAGAAAGGGATATCAAGCAGATAACACAGCTGAGAGGTAAGTTCACCCTCCCAGCAGGCAGGAGAACCCGAGGATGGGCCTGTTGCTCTTGTAAGTTGAGCGACTCTGAGGATGTGACCTTTGGGCCCAGTATCTCTCCCCTCACTTTTGGAGAAGGGCCCAAGGGGCAGCATGACCACCCAAATCAGCACCCCAAGTTCGGCAGCTGCTCTGTCATTAGAATTACCTCTGGCACCACTGGAGTGTACCATCGGCTTAGGCGTTCATGCACCAACTCCGAAGGTGTCCACTGAGTGCTTCCCAGGGCGCAAGCATTATAGTGGCTGTCAGAGAGGGGTACCTAGGGCTCCCCCATTGGGAGGAAAGAGCCATAAATTATGTGCTTTAGAATGAAGAACCAAATCGGTGACGTGGATGCAGAGGAAGGAGAGGGTGTTTGGGATGAGCTAGGAGGAAAGCATGGCTTATTTACAAAAAGGCATTGGTCAACATGAGGCGTCCAGCACTACCTTCTGTGGAATTCACCTGGCATCATCCTAATCTCATTACCTCTGCCCTTCCTGCTTCCTACCTTATGAAAGAGCATCGGAAGATGCTGACGTCAGAAATGACGAGTTAGGACACACGCTGAGTTCCAGGACTCTTCTCTCGCTGCCCCTCCCACCATCTTGCCGCAGTCTCTTCCTGCAGCTCCAGGGACAGGCCTGACCTTGGAAGACTGCAAGCAATGCCCCAGCTGTACTCTGTCCTGGGCTGGGACTGCCACCTGGGGCAACGAGGGTGTTGTTTTTCTCCTGTGGTTGCCCTTCTGGTTACCTGAGTGACTCATAGGAGGCAGCAGGCCAGCCTGGGTCAAATGAGGAGGGCTGTGGCCCAGGGCGAGCTGGGGCTTAGTGCCAGGGCTGTCCTGAGTGTCCAGACCTCACGAGATGCTACAAGGAAGGAGCTTGTTCCCACGTGGACATGATTTGTCTGTTTTTTGGAGCTCAGCAATGCGGCTCGATAAAGAATACAGTGAGGCTCTCAAGGGGGAAGAAAGGAAAGGTAGGGAGATACACATTCTTTGGCCAGAGTGCCATCAGATAGTAGAGAGCACATTCTCCTAGAAGAATGCAGGGTACACTCTGCCCTTGTGGTGCCTTTCCCAGTCAGCAGGGGCGAGCATCCCAGACAAGCCATGGTGGGGGGTCACTGACTAGCAGCTCTCCATCCTGTCCGTGGCACCCACACCCACTCTCAGGGCTGAGTGGGTGGCTGAGAGGGGACTTCCTGATGGAGCCTTTTCTTGTCTTAGGCAAACTTAGAAGTAAGCGTGGTGAGTGTGGGTTATGTGTGCAGAGTGGAGCCGAGAAGGCAGAGAACAAGGTTTCGCCCACATTGTGGGTAGCTCTGCTCTCTCCATCTTATCTGTTGTTTCACCTTGGCCCTCATTAAGCAAAGGCTCACATTTTCACTTAAGAGGAGAAGCTGGTTAGAGCCCCAAAGTCTCACTACATTTACGTTGGGAATAGAGGGGGAGAAGGTAGGGAGGTTCATGCAAGTGCAGAAGTCCTCAGGCCAGAAGGTGCGCCTCTGAGGTACCATGGATTCCAGGGTATTCCCTCTTTTATTTTAGGATGTGACTTTGCTGGACTGGTCAGGCAGTGGTTACACTACAACTCTCCTTCAAACACAGGGGCTGGGCTTGGGGGTCCCGTGCCCACTCTGACACCATCTGCCTCTAGCCCTCTCTCTGGCTTTGTGCTTGATATTCCTTTCTTGGTGTTAACTGAGTCCAGGAGACAAACCAGTGACTTACTGTCTATGTCCTCCTCACTCCCTAGTCATAAACCACACACTCCAGAAAGTTCTACTGGGACTGACCAAGAGTATCTGAAAGATTGACTGTTGATGATGATTGGCCTGCCCCGCCCATGAACCACTTTCTACCCAGAATATCTCAGCATTGACTTTAAATTAAGAAGAAAGCTCTGAGAACGTACTGGTGACCTTCCATCTAATCATCTAAGCCATCCTCCAGGGCCCAGATGACTTTCTACTCCATGACAAAGCCCTCACTGTCAACTGTAACTTACCCC
Organism: Crocuta crocuta; assembly: GCF_008692635.1. NCBI lineage: Eukaryota > Metazoa > Chordata > Mammalia > Carnivora > Hyaenidae > Crocuta > Crocuta crocuta. The sequence continues at coordinate 7,681,724 of NW_027529934.1, read as the reverse complement.
CATCTTCTTCCTTCACTCACAATATTTAACAGTCACACCTCTCTTGTGTCTTCCTTCATCACTTCCTGTGTGCCTCCTTTTGGCTGCTTACACAAGACTTTGCACTAGGGGCCAGGTGGCAGGTGTAAATGGCACCTATATATGCACACGAATATATTTTATATACTTTACACGTGTATTTAACCATCTCAGACCACACAGGTGGTATCTGAAAAGTGACCTTTTGAAACATAAGATTTTAATGGAAAAGATTGGAGGTAGAACAGAGGAGACAAAGGCACCAAGACAGGAAATGGTGGACAGATATGTGGGAAAGCACCAGGACGGGACCCAACCAGGCCAGCTCCTTCAAGTTGGCCCTGTCAGCACCTGGGCTTCACTCTGTCAGGCTTTACCCACTTTGGCAGCTTTCTGCCCAGGGCCATGGGTGGGCAGTGACTCAGAAAGGCTGAAGGAAGGAGTCGAAGCAACAATGTGGTAAACCCCTACTGTAAACCCCGGCCCAGAGTTTCCATGCACGGCTAACCTGGTAACACATCCCCCGGTCAACACCAGGATGCCCTCCATGGGCTTCAGCTTCACAAGGTACTACGGAAAATACTGCCTGCCTGAGAGGTGAGAGAGCTGGCCACCAAGCACCCATGGCTGTCCTGTTTGCTTCTGCAGACTGGTCAACAGCCCTGCAGTTGGGTTAAAGCTCAGTGGGTGGTGGGAGTGGGCCCGGCTGGGGATGAACAAAGAGGGGAGGAGAGGCCCCATGGGGAGCATGGAGCCGCCTGTGCCTGGCAGCCACCTCCTACTGGCCCCCTGGAGGCATCCTGCTCAGCCCTCCCTGTTGAAGTTCTGTCCTGGGGCAGGGGGTGGGTGGTGGGCCCAGATGTACTGGGTTTTCCTAACGGATAAGTCAGTTTTGTGACTGAAAGGCTAGCCATGGAATCAAATCACACAGATGAGAATTTGGCCCACCCTCATCAAAACCACATGAGAATTCCCAGGAACTGTGCAGGAGATTCTGATTCAGTGGCTCCAGGGAGGAGCGTGAGTTATTAATTAATTAATTTATTTATTTGTAACAAGAATGCAAGAACCCCTAGAAGAAGGTCTGGAATTAGAAAAAATTCGATCCACAAATGGTTACAGATCTCTTCTGTGTGTAGAGCAGCTGGAATCCTAGCCTCATCAGTGCCTTGAATCACTCTGAGACTCGCCTAGAAAAGGCCTTGCACACACTGCCCTGGAGAGCAAGAAAGCCCTTACTTAGCTCATCCTGTGGAAGGGATTCAGTCATTCAAGGGGCAATGCTGCCACCTGTTGGTCATGTCTAGAAACTTCTCCTATTCTCCGGATGCCTGGTGTAAACAGGTGAGAAGCCAGGTGACATGACCCTGCCCTCCCTCTTGTTCTGCCTTTGAAAATGTCCTATTCTTATTCTGAGAACCACAGCGTCTCCAAATCTAGCACTTCTTCTGTTGCCTCTCACTTAAGCCTATCTTCCCTGGGCAGCCACTAGTCAAAGGCAGATCCTGTTAATCCGATACCTTGCCCTGAAAAGCATTCAGTTTAGCACACACTTGATACGAGCCAGGTGTGCGTTGGCCACACAGTGGAAGATAATGGAGGGCTTTTTGCAGAGGTCGAGATTCAGAAAGATAGAGAATTCTCTAAGCCAGATGACGTCTGAGCTAAGTCCTAAAGAATAAGTGGGGGTCTGCCAGGTGAAAAATGAAAAGGGAGATTCCAGCAAGAACACTATCACGATAGGATATTCTGGCCATTTGACTGTAGAAACTTACTTGTTTTATTTTTAATCCACTTCTTTGCCCCCAAAAGAATGGAAGTGCAAATGTTGCCCCTCAAGTTCTGGGCAGGTTTAGGGATTTAGAGGAAGGGAAACAAGTTTTCTGGTTGCTAAAATTAGATTCTGCATTTTAGAGGTCTCCAGGTCTGTTGTGACAGTACAAGAGGCAGGTCTAGGTTTGAGGGAAGAGGCCACATGACCAGGGAAGGCAGCAGGCAGAGTCGCTTTCTCTCTACTAGAGAGTTCTCCTGGCCAGTATGGGGAAGGGCTCTAAGTCACCACCCACGACCTGGTCCTGCAGTGCCCCACAGAGGTACCCAGGTCCAGAGGAAAGTGGCTGCCTAATGCCAGGATGCACTGCATTTCCAGCCTTGCAAAGAATAAGCTCCAGGTTCTGAGAATGGCAGAGAAGCATCCCTGAGCCAGCAGACCTATGAGCCCCATGATGAGAGAGCCCCAGATGTCTCCACGCTAACCCTCGCTGATAAATGCCCAACCACCAGGCCCCTCAGCCCATGAAGGACTTGGAGACCTTGACATAGGCTCAGAAACAGAGAAATACAAATTCAAACCACAATGAGACAATAGTGTACCTATTGTAAAAGCTGGCTGATAAACCTGTCTGGGTGGTGGGTGGGAAGCCAAGAGTCCAGGACGTTCTGTAGCTCTGGTGGCTCCAGGATCCTAGCCAAATGTTCTCTCCCAGACAGCACGAGGTCTTGTTTGTGCCCTAGAAGCTTGTGGTCATGAGTGCCACCTCGCACTCATTCTGGGGCCAAACACAATGGAGGCGAAATCAGATCATGTTCTGCTTCTGCTCATAATCCTTCTGTAAAAGAAGCCTATACCTTCTAAAGTATATACCTTTCAGTGCCCCCTAATGCCCCCCAGTGTGGAACCCAGCTCCTTAACATGTTCCAAGACCCTGCTTGTCCCTTAGGCTCCCGTTTGACCATTTTCTGAATCCCCACTTCTACCAGCATGGCTGAGTTAGGGTCTCTTTCACATGCTCCCACATCTGGGTTGCTACCATCATGGCCCTGAGTACCCTCTCAAACCACCTGCTCACTTAATCTGTTTCACCACACGTTGGACTACTTGCAGACAGAAACTGTGTGGATCACGAACCCTTCTACGGTGCCAGCACAGCACCCTCATTTCAAAGGGGGTATTCAGCAAGTTTTCTTAGAGAAGATACTCTCAACATGAGACCTCAATGATTGGGGTGCAGTTTCAAGAAGAGAAAGCATGGCACCAAATGCAAGGCCCTGAGGTTGGAAAGAATGTGGCTTGTGTCTAAGAAACATGCTAAGGACGCTGTGGCTGGGATGTAGAGACAGAGTGAGCAAGTGGTATGGAATTTGGTCTGTTAGGTTCTAAGCGTTGTGGGAAGTTACTGAAATGTGTTAAGCTGGATAGAAACATTATCCCATATCCACCACGTCCTCTCTTCTTGCTCTCACTGAACACAGACTCTCTTCCAAGAACATTTCCCAGCAGCCTCCTCCTGTGGTGCTTATTTTTCCCCACCGTAGCCCTCCTACCACTGGGCGGGGCACCTGCCTTGTCTTCCTCATTCCTTCTTGCTGTTTCAAGCTGTTCATCCTCAAAACTTCCCAGCTGTGAAGTTCAAGGTCATCAGCCTGCAGTGCCCATCACCCCTCAAACCTCAGGTGACTACCCTTCATTCCTTCTATGGCTCCTAACACCAGGCTCGCTGTCACCATCTGTCATGAGTCTTGGGACCACAACTTCATAGAGCTGGCTTCCTAGTTCCCTGGGTGTCCGTCCCTCAGTGGTGTCCTCCCAACTGTATCTCAAAGACTCAAGGCCTGACATGGATAGTAACTGCATCCCCTCCAGAATCTCAGNCAACTTCTCTGGAAATCCCATGACTGGCATTCCTTCATCACAGTGAACAGCTGCCTCTGTTACCTTTAACTCATGCCCCACTCCCTTCCTGTTCTCTCTCCCCACCTTGCTTGGCTCAAATTCCATGATTTATCACTTCAATTACTTCTTTCCTTCATGTGCCCTCATCTCCAACACCCCTCTTTCGCTTCACTGCTTTGTTTGACAAAACTCTGATCTAGTTAACTGCACTTCTGAGTCCACTCCATGCCTGTGCCCACACAGTGGACCACGGCAGCAGGAAAGTGCACATCCTTAACACTCTTCCTAACCATTCACAACTGCTAACCTCAGGTGGGCCTATAATGGTGCCTGGCCATCATGAACCCATGCACCGTCCCACATTCCTACATAAATACTTCATACCTTCTTTCTGTGCAGGTCCCCCACACCCCCTGCCCCATCTGCCATCTCGGCTGATGGCCTTGCTTCCCATTGCACTGAGAAAAAGCAGCCGTAGAAAGAGCATTTCCTTAAGTTCCCACCTCTACATCTCCCCACACATCTGCGTCTGTGTCCATGTCCTTTAAGATTCTCCCTGTTCTTGTGGATGAGCTGCCCACACAGAGGCTGACCCTTGCTTGGGCCCTGGACCCCACCCCTCTCACTTTCTCAAGGACGTCACCCCAGAAGTTTCCTCCATTCCTGCCTCAGGCTGTTCCCATGCTCAGGTATCTCTACAGTGAAGCTCCTTGAATGGGCTGTCTATACTCAGCTACAATTTCTCTCCCGTCTGCAATCTACTCCAATCAACTTTTGAGGCCCATGTGGCTAAATCACATGGTAAGCTCACAGTCTTCATTTAACATGGGCTCTCAGCAGCATTTGACATAATGGGTCATTTCTTTCTCTTTGAACCATTTTTTCTCTTACTCTCCAGGGCCTCACATCTTTCTGGTTTATCTTCAAGGTTCTGTGTTCTCTGCTTTTTGTCTCTTTTGCTTTTTATCTCCCCACTTCTTAGACTCTGTCCTTGGACCTCTTCCCTTTACTATGTACTATCCTCTCTTGGTGACTCATAATCACGTGGCTTTAAATGTAACCCATATGTTGATAACTCTTTAAACTTTATGTTCTACTAAGATCTCTACCTTGAAATCAGACACCTATACCCAATCCAGTGCTGATATCAATGACTTCCTATCTATTATCAATTATCTTTAGGCATTGCCCAAGCCTAAGCTCTTTTGATCTTTTCTCATAAGATCTATTATTTTATTATTTTCTCATAAGATCTACTATTCCCCAGTACCTTCCCCATCTCAGTTAAGCACAATATCACTCTTCCAGTTGGTTGGACCCCAAATCTCAGGGTTGTCCCTGACACCTCTCTCTCTCTCTTGCTTCTGCATTCAATCTGTAACCAAATCGTGTAAATGCTAACTTCAAAATACTTCTGGAATTTGACTATTTCTCACCATTCTGACTTAAACCACTGGATTACTGTAACATCACCTAACTGATCTTCTTGAGTTTAGTGTTGCTCCCATGTGGTTAACATATTGCTCACAGCAAAAGTCTAACTCCTTAAAAATGTCTTGCAAGACGCTACCCAATCTGGCCATGACTTCATCTCCTCCTTCCTCGCCCTGTTCGCTCTATCCAACCACCCAGGCCTCCTTTCCTCCACAGTCTAGGCATGTTCCCTCCTCAGGGGCTTTGTACAGGGTTTCCCTCTCCGGCCTTCTCCCAGACATCTGTACATCTTGCTCTCCCACCTCCTTCAAGATTGTGCACAAAAGTTATCTCCTTAATGAGATCTAGCTCAGCCATGCAATTCAAATTACAATCCCCACCCCCCACTTCCAAGCCGCTTAATACTGTTCAATTTTTCCCATAGCACTTATCGACATCTAACAGACTTTAGCATCTGATTCTTACACTTATTTTGGGGGGCTGGGGGCTTACAATTAAAAAGGAAAGTTTATTTCTCTCTCCTGCTACATGTTCTCTGTGTCTGCATAGAGGCTCTACTCACCATAACCACTCAGGGATCCAGGTTGCTGGATGATGGAGGTACCACCCTCTCCAATGTTGCTGGTTGCCAAGTGAGAGAGAAAAGGGAGCGTGGAGTCCCGGAGAGAAAAATGCACGCTCTGTCTGAAAGACACTCACACCTCACTGGCCAGAAGTAATTATGGTCCTGACTAACCACAAGGGACCAGGGAATAAAATCCTACAATATACTAAGAAGGGAGAAACTGGATATATTTGTTGGACAATATCAAATGATTACTAAGCAGTCAATATTTATTAAATGAACAAATGAATCAATTTGAGGGAGTGAGTTAGAAGCTTTTGCCCTTGATGAACCCTTATATATTAGAAATTGAGGAAGGAGAAGGAATATGATATAGGAGTCAGTGACTAATCAGATGTGCAGAGTGTGAGAAGGTCCAATTTGACACTCAGGTTTTCAGTCTGGGTGAGTGGAGGAATAGTAATTGTGACTTTATTAAAAAAAAAAAAAAGAGGTGACACTGTCTCTCTCTCTCAGAAAGAAATAAACCATTAAAAAAATTTAAAGGGGCACCTGGATGGCTCAGTCGGTTAAGCATCTGACTTCAGCTCAGGTCATGATCTCACAGTTTGTGGCTTCGAGCCCCATGTTAGGCTCTGTGCTGACAGCTAGCTCAGAGCCTGGAGCCTGTTTCAGATTCGGTGCCTCCCTCTTTCTCTGACCCTCCCCTGCTCATGCTGTCTCTCTCTCTCTCTCAGAAAGAAATAAAACATTAAAAAAAAAATTTTTTTTTAAAGGTGGAGGAGATACAAATGTAGATGTGCTCCCATGTGTGTGCTAGGTAGGCTGTAGACAAGACACCTGCATCTTGCCCTCACTTGTTGCTAGATAAGATATGACATTTTGGCATCGGGTCTTTGGCTCAGTAAACTGTTTCTCCATTGTGGTCAGAGGACCTGGGGACCTGGCTGAGAATCATAGGTGCCCCTGCTCTGAGGACAGTTGCAACCTGTTATAGGGGCAAAGACCTGCAAAGAAATGTTAACAAATGTGGGGAGTGAGGAGGGATTTTAGGGAGATGCAAGGCACTTTGAATGTGTCACCTCACAACATCCCATCAGTGAAATATTCTTATAGAATTTACCACTAAAGATACCTGTCCAGGATCATGCCCTTCTGAGAGTTTCCTGCACCTGTTGACCCAGCAAGGAGGCAGTAGAAAGACCCGGTCTCTGGACATGGAGTTCTTTTTGTGTGCTGGTTTTTAAATACAAATTCAATTTCTTTAATAGACACAGGGCTGTTCAAATTATCTATTTCTCCTTGACCAAACTTTGGTAGTGAATTTCTTTCAAGGAATTTTTCTATTCTAACCTGTCAAATGTATTGTGACACAGCTGTTTATAATATTTCCTTATTATTACCCTTTTAATGTCTGTAGAATCTGTAGAGATGTCACTGCTCCCATCCCTGATATTAGTAGTTGGCATTTTCTCTCTTTTTTCAAACCTGATCAGTCTGACTAAGGGTTATCGATTTTATTGATCTTCTCAAACAGCCACCTTCTGGTTTCACTAGTTTTTTTTTCTATTGCATTTATTTTCTCTCTTATTAATTTCTGCCCTGATCGTTATTGTTCCGTTTATTCTACTTTGGGTTTACTTTGATCTTCTTTTCTCCCCCAGTTTCTTGATGGGGAAACTGAGGATGCCATTTGAGACCCTTCTTCTTTTATAATAGAGACTTTTGTGGTTAGTATCAGTTTTCTTTGGCTTGGATTTGTTTGTTTTGCTCACTGATAAAACTATAACGTCTGAAACTAGAATTGGCACATAGCAGGCGCAAAATATTTGTCAAATTAATGAATTAATGCCTCCTGTCTACCCAAAACCCTCTGAAGAGTTCCCACGTTATTCCAAAGAAAGCCAAGTCCTTACAGAATCCCCAGGGTCTTACACAACCAGCCCCTTGCTACTTCTCTGACCTCTGTTCTTGCTGTCCCTCCCTGAGCTACACCCCCTTCCTCGCTGTCCCTCAGACAAGCGTGGCAGTATCTGAACTCAGGGCTTTTGCATTTCCTGTTCTTCTGCCTGGAATCCTCACCCACACCCCATTTCTCCAGGTAAAAAATGATATATGTCTTTGTGCCAAGAATTTCTGCCCTTTCTCATCCTCCTTTCCCCTCTGGCTCCTCCTGGATGAAGAAACTTGGCTGAAGAGCTGAATCCAGATACTCTGGGTTCTCACCTCCATCACCTCCACAGCAGCCCTGTCTAGGATCCTCACCTCTCTGCCCTGACCCCATGAGCCCCATCACCTTGGGATGTCCCTTCAAAATCAGGTTTGTTTCTGCCAGGCTGAGGACTGGAGTTGGCCGAGGCACTTTCACCTCATGAGGCACAGCCACTAGCAGGTTGTTGATACTTTTTATTCTGAATACAAGATTTTAACTTTATTCTTACCAACAAGGACATAATTTGCCTCACTGTTCAAATATAATGGCATAAAACTGTGCAACGTGTGTCTTTTTTTTTTTTATAATCGCTTATAATTTTGTTTGTGTTTTTATCTGCACCCTCCACCCACACCCTCTGGCTAGACTTGTTTTCGAGGTCTTTCCATGGCTGGGGTATGGGACACGACCACTCCTCAGTTGGCTCCGGCCAGTAGAGGGCACACGGATGGAGTAATGTTGCATTCCGGGGGCCCTAAAGGGAATTTCCTTCCAGAATCTCAGCTTCACACCCAGGGCCAGAGCGTGAAGAAGAGAAGTTCTGTCCAGTTACGCTCAGGGCAGCAGTTGAAAAAAGGAAGGAGGAGGTGTTTTTTCATGGAAACCTCAAACGCCTCTCCTGTGAATTACCTCTGTGTTCAGGCAGCCGAGCTAGACAGCTGCGAGGAGAAGCGTGTGTGTTTGGTGAGGGCCTTGGAAAGAAAAGGCCCCTTGTACCGTGGCCAGCGGCTGGAGGTGGTGTGGCCAGGAGGGCAGGGGAGTTGGGAGCCCCAGCAGCTGCGCCAAAGCCCGAATCCCGGTGGCAATGCTCCAGTGAGCCGGAGGGGGAGCCAGAGAGCCCGGACGCCCATCCCAGCACAGACTGGCGTGCAGGGAGGGCTGCACCCTGAGAACAGTGGGGCCCAAGGAATACGGTGTGAAATTCCTGACAGTAGTGAGGCCCCTTCCCTCCTCTTCTTTTCTTGGCAAACTCAAACTCATCCTTCAAGGTCCAACTCAAAAGACGTTTCTTTTGGAAAGACTTCCGCAAGGCCCAGGCAAAGCCAATTCCTCCTCCTCCTCCCTGCAGCCCACAGCCTTGGCGGCCCATGGTGGAGCTACCTGCGGTGCCTGGGGTTCTCCAACACGCTGCGAGGCCATGCTAAGCCCTGCAAATCGAGACCTTCCCCTGCACCAGCCAGGGTCGGCGCCTGGCTCAGAGCAGCACTTCTTCGTGTACCTAGGACTCGGGCTTCAGGATCCTGCATGCACTTGTCACAGTGCAGACTCCAGGACCCTCCTGGACCTGAGGAACCCCTGGGAGTGTGCCCCAGAATCACCATATTTAACCAGATGCCCCAGGTATTCTTCTACACTGGTACAGACTGGTACCAAGTAGAGTGTTTTTCAAATTTTTGACCAAGAATCAAAGCAAACCAGAGTAAGAAACACAGTTGCCATTACAACTCCACATATATAAAACTAAAATTATTAAAAAAAAACCCTCAAAACTAAAGTTTTCTTACGATGTGTGAGATTTTTCTGATAAATTTTATACTCTATTCTGTTTTACTCCATTCTATTCAACAAAGAACGTTGGTGTGTGACCCACTAAAGTGATTCCCTGTCCTGTTCACAAGTTTTGTCCCACAGTTTGGAAAGCATTGAGTGATGCTCGCCAAATATTTGATGAATGAATAAACGCAAGATGGAACCACCAAGTGAATGCTTGTATCTTAGCAACTGTAAAACAGAGGGACAGCACTAAATAGCTTCTAAGATCTTTTCATTCAAAATTCTGGGACCTGATGCCTTTTCTTCAATTTCCAGCAGCTTCATCATGCCCCAGGCCCCGTGATCCGTACTTAAAACAATTCCCACTGATAGAAGAGTGCAGAGGGTTCTATTTCGATGTGTTCATTAACTAAAGACATGCAATGTCTTCTCTTCTAGCGGCCCCCAGACTTGTCTCAGAGCCCGGAAGGACCAGCAAAGGCAGGAGGCCAACCTCGAGTACAGGAGATTCCTGGAAGTCCTGTCTGTGGTGTTTTCTCCTTGTCGTCCACATGGTCCCAAGGTTGAGGTGGAATAGGGAGGAGGCTCTGTGGCCTGGAAGGGTGTGTTATCCCCCCCGGCAAAGAAAATGTGCTACTATATCAATAGAGAGAGTGAGTCTCTGAGTGTTTGGCCTGTTGTATCCAGAGGGCCCATGAACCGCAGAGATTCCCATCCTGTGGCTGATTGCTCATTCTCCTACAATGTAGGCTAGGGGTTTTGGTGCCATCTGGGAAGGCCACCACCGCACAGGGTGGGTCTTGAGGAGCCAGGAGGGGGCTGGTCTTCTTGGAGAGTCACCAAGAGATTCTGGTCTGTGGCACCTGATTGTAGCGCATCTATAGGGTAAGGCCTCAGGAGAGCTGGAGGAGACCAGAGGTGGGGTTATCCACTGTTTGCTTGTTTTCTTTCTTTCTTTCTTTCCTTCTTTCTTTCTTTCTGCTTATTTATTTTGAGAGGGGGAGGGGGAGGGCCAGAGAGAAAGGGAGAGAGAGAATCCTAAGCAGGCTCCACAGCGCCAAGCTGAATACAGGGCTCAGTCCCATGACCTGAGCCTGAACCAAGAGTCTACGCTTAGCCAACTGACCCATCCAGGCATCCCCTACTGCTTCCTGATGTTTGGACTACAGCAGATGCTAGTTTCCCTCTCCCCAAATTATATTATGATTATCTAATATTGGTAGAATTCTTGCACTCTGCAAGCCACATCATCTCATTTAATCCCCATAACTCTGTAAGGTAGATAACTATCATTAACCTTAATTTACAGTTCAAGAGGCTGAGACAAAGAAAGTTTAAGTGACTGGCCCACAGTCATGCAGCAAGTGTTATGGGTAGGATTAACTAACCCGGGCAGCCTGACTCCAAAGCCTGCATGCTCTGTCTCTACACTGGGCAGCCTTCACCAGGGGCAGGTGGAGTTGGTGGCCAACGGTCGTGGTGTCCGCCTGGTGCTCTTCTGCAGGAGGTGCTGGGAAGTACTGGCGTTTGGAGTCTTCACCACGTCTTGCCATCCTGCCTGGAGCACTCACCTCCCACCCCGTCACTGATTACCTGTGCTGAGTGTAGCACATAATGAAGAGCCCAGGCTTATGACATCACTGCTCTAGGAATGTCATTGAAAGCCTGCTTGACTGGCCTCTTGGTGAGGATGCTTGGGACAAGGAGACCAGAGTCAGCCAGAAAAATGGTGGCTTTCTGGTGGCAGGTAATTAAGGAAAATCATTCTAGAAGAGCAGGGATGGGATAAAGACATCATCACACTCCACCAGCTATAGGATAAAAACAGTAATACATCTTACTGAAAAATCGCTATATAGTTACACTGGACTAAGTTCTCTAAAAATATTGTTTCAGGACATTTTCACAATAAGCCTGTCAATGAAGGTATTCTCATTCTACAGACAGAGAGCCTGAGACTCAGAGACATTAAGGAAATGGATCAAGGTCATCTAACAAATACTGGGATTCAAAGCCAGATGTGTCTAACCTAAGATCATGTACCCAGTTCCTATCCCACCTACAATTCTGCTTCTCACTTGTACACCCTTACTCAACAAAGTTTGATGCCTGAGAGAAAAACAACACTACTGTGTTAAGCAGCTCCATTAATCTTCCTCAAGGATGATGCAGGGCTAGAGGCAAGGAAACAGATTGGTGACAGCTGGCAGCAGAGCCTGGGGAAACCTGCAGGGGAGAGGGTCCAGGCTTCAGAGTCTCATCTACAGAACTTGGGAAGACTCTCAGGTCCTCTCAGAATTACTATCTGACCCAACATCCAGACTCAGCCATGGTTCACCAACTCAGCCAAGTGCCAGGCACCCTCCAGGTAGAGGGTCAGTCTGGCCTATTTCCTATGTCACTCAGTTCCCTTCAGCCATCCCTATAGTTCACAGACACTGCTGGGCCCCTACATGGTGCCTCGTGGGGACTAGGTGCCTTTCTCCTACTGTCTATGCTTCTCTCTCCATCTCTACTGTATTCCCTTCCCAGACAGACAGGCAAGAGGACCCTTATTTTCACCACTGCCAGTCAGCACAGCTGTGGGACAATACCAGCTTTTGAAGGCAGACTTGTCAATAATAACAAGTAAGTAAAAACAATGTCTCCCTTGTTTCCACACCATAGGATTGAGCCGAATGATATAAATTCCAAAATTTCTTTAAAAGGTGGGGAAGATGTGGTCCTAGGGGAAAGTCCCTTCATTCCAATGCCTGGGGTCCCTACAGAGACTGTTGGGAAGACTGGATGAGACGGTGAATGTGCTTGTGCTATCAGAAGTGGAAGGCGTCCACAAAACAACAGGGATCTGAGCAGCAGGTTGACCATTGGTCTGAGCAAGACTCAGAGTGCAGTTCTGATACCTGAGAAGTGCCCTGTGCACAACTCATCAGGATGGTGAAGTCTCATATATAGAAAAAGTGTGCTACAACTCAAAGCGGGATTTTTAAGATGGCTAAGGGGACATCTCAGGGTAGGTGACTCAGGGAGATATAAGGCACATGTTATTTTTCCATGTAGGTAGCATCTGGGTTGCTCCTTACCCCATTCATTGCTAGGTGGCCTAGGTCATACTAGTGACATGATAACAACACTATGCCTTGAAAACCAATGAGGAGACAAAGTGGGCAAGTTAACATGGAAGTCCCCTGGCATCTGGTAATTAAGTATTTGTTACAGCTTCTAGAAATTAAGCATGACGAGAAACAGGCTGTCCAGGCTGGACATCAACAGGTAGGCATTCAATGGAACCATTGTCTCCTTGGGCAGCTGTACTGAGGGAAGAGATCTTCTGGGAGAGTGACTGCAGTGACCTCACACACTTAGGTCACACAGCCTTGGGGTGGCGGGACTAATAGTTTTCAGGAGAAAATGAGGGTGGAGCCAGGCAAAGGCCAACCATGCAGACTCTGAGGGGACAGTGTGTGGCCACTTGTCCTGTAGTGGTTAAGAGTTTGACCTTAGGGGCGCCTGGGTGGCTCAGTCAGTTAAGTGTCCGACTTTGGCTCAGGCCGTGATTTCACAGTCTGTGGGTTCGAGCCCCGTGTCGGCTCTGTGCTGACAGCTCAGAGCCTGGAGCCTGCTTTGGATTCTGAGTCTCCCTCTCTCTCTCCCCCTCCCCCACTCACTCTCTGTCTCCATCTCTCAAAATAAAATAAAGACATAAAATTTTTTTTTAAAAAAAGAATGTGACCCTAACAGCTCAGAATTGATCACAGCTCCACTGTTCCCTTAGATAATGCGCTAAGCTGTCTATGCCTCAGTATCCTCAGTCTGTGAATGGGAATAACATGGACAATAGCCACTCCATCAAAATGTGCTGAAGATTAATGGAGACACTGCACGTGGTGTGTTAGCATAGTGTTAGCACGAGGAAAAGCTCAGTGCACATACCTCATCGCTGTGAAGCTGGAGAGGGACGGGACACACACAGGCTGACCCCAGCCCCAGCTCTCACCACCACAGGCCCCTCGTGAGGAACGGAGCCACTTCTTTGCCAAAGGTGTCTGAAGCCCAAGCCTCTACCACATGGCCACTTGAGAAATTTTGAGCAACAGCGTTGGGATGCAGTTGGTGGCAACACCCTCTGATGAGTTGCTGTGGGAGACATCTTATTTTAAGAGTCTATTTTTCCCCTCCTACACCATCCCTACCAACACCAATGGTTCTCAACCTTTTTTGGATCATGGCCCCCTTGAGAAATATGTGATCTCCAAGGACCTTCCTGCTCAAACAGAGCATATCCACATACCCGTAGCACTCTGCTGTTTATTTCAGGGGTTCTATGGAAAAGAGGGTTTGAATTCTGTTCTAGACTTTGAGACTCAAAGACCTAGAGGCATCTCTGCTATCTGCCTCTACTTCCCTCTGAAGCCACAGCTCTAAAACTCCAAGGTGCAGATAGATCTGCTTTTCTGGATCACACTCAGAAAATTGCTGTTCAGAAAAATGGGTTAAGTGTCAGTACTGCTGTCAGAGTTGCAGCCCTAACAAGGCCACTGGAATCAAAAGGAGCCCCTTGAGCCATGTCTTCTCTAGAAACAACAGCAGCAGTAGTAGCACTGAGGGCAGCTGACTTTTGGGGGCACAGCTATAGCATATTTGATTCTCCAAGACCCCCATGATGGGGATGCCATCATTTGATGCCATCAAATGGGGATTCTCATTTCACAGATGAGAAGCTAAGGCACAGAGTGGTTACATAACTCACCCAAAGTTGCACAGCTAGTGAGTGGTAAGATAGCCCCGTCCCACAACCCTGCTGTCAACCAGTATCCTTTTTGGCTATTCAGGGACATCACAGGTACCCTCCTCCCATCTCCTGTTTTAATGTCCTGAGCTTTTACCCCAATAAAGACACATTAGACTTGAGTGGGTACAAGTTCTGGACAGAGTGAGTCTCATATCCTGGGCCAATCTTATTCTTCAAAATGAACCTGCATGGGAGCCAGTGCTGAAGGATGAAGAGAGGTTCCAGGTATCCATATGAATAAGGAGAGAAAACAATCTCCCCGCATCCCACCCTGCTGTGTAATGCCCCACCTTTGAGCCAATGAGTACTTCAAAAAATTCTGGGAACACCCCTTCATCAAACCACAGCTCTACAAATGGCAGGCGCCAGAATAGGGGAGGTGGGAATATAGTATACCCTGTCCTGCCTGCCGGGGAGGGAAACAGCATGCTTCCCCAGGAAGTGCGTGTGTGACAGTGGTCTATGGACTTATCAGGGCAGGACGAAGGATGGACTGCTTGCTCTGCTGGGGAGAAGGAATGAGCCTGAGCCGGAGGGAAAGGCCACCTGCGGGAGGCCTGAGCAACCTTTCTGAGGGAGGAGGGGAGAAGGAGGGAGGCTCTGGCAGGAGGGGAGGCGGGAGCAGAGGGGAGGCGAGATCTTTCAGGCAGTGAGAGAGGGCAGCCCCACTGTATTTCCCAGGCTGCTCTCTGGGATGCAGGCAGGAAGGTCGAGTGTATTACACTGGCCCCACCTCCTAAAGCTCTCTGCAGCTGCTGGACTGGACACAAAAGAGTGAGGGACAGAGACACCACCTCTGCCGATTTGTGCCAAACTCTGGTTCCAGTGGCTGAGAGGCCACGTGTGACAGAAGCCAGGGTGGGGGACCCACGCAGCTGTGCGCATTTCCCAGGTAAGCAAGTATTTGTGTCAGAGCCAAAGGTAGAGAGCAAGGCCTGAAGGCAGAGGAGAAGGCGGGAGGTGGCTGCCCCGGGATAGACCTAGAACAATCTATAGAAGGAAAGCAGGAAGAGGGGCAGAGGCTGGAGCCAGAACAAGCCCTCAGGCCAGGCTTCCGCAAGGTGTCCCTGTCTGAGGTAAGTAAGGCTTACATTTGGGCCACTCCTGGCTGGCAAGTGTGGTGGCGTTCCAAGTCGGGGCTGTGCTCTGACAGCCTCTGGGGGCCAGCAGATCTGCAGAGCAGAGGGACCCGCCACACCATGGCATCAGTGTTCTTCCAGACCAGGAATATTTGCGTAGGCTTTGCCAGAAAGTCCTCGGCTGAGCCCCTGCCTTCCTGTCGGTCTTCTTGGTGGTCAAGCGAGAACGTCTGGCAGCTACAGAAGGAAGAAAACAGGATATATCCCCTGGGGCTGTGGCTCAGGCAGGGGAGGGACTTCCCACCTGAAAAGACCATCTCCTGTCAGGCGTCTGAGAAGCTGTGAGCTGGCGGAGCGCTGCGTGCCGCCCTGAGGAGCTCACCTGTGGCCCAGAAGAAGGGGAACGAGACACGTATGTACAACAGGGTCTGTGTGTTGGAGCGGGGTGGGGGCAGGCGAAGTAAGTTGTCTGCAAGTAGTTCCGTATGAGCATGCGCAGAGAAAGAAAGAAGCTTAAGAAGTCTATCTCAATCAAATCCAGCATCCCTTTGCTGTCCCTGCTGGTGGACCACAGTCCCTGATTGGGCACACTGGCCTGAGTAAGTCATGTAAAGCTGGCTTGTGCTGTGTCCCTTCTATTAACTAGACACACACACACACACACACACACAGCCACTCTTCTGAGAACCAGTGTGCTGAAAATACATCGAGCCTGGTTTCCTTTCAAGGGATGAGCTAGCCACACTCTGACATGGTAATGGGGATAGAGCAGAGCGCTCCGAAGGAGGAAGTGGTCCCTGGGCTTCAGGGCACAAAGGGACATTAGATGCTGAACCCCAGCCACCACTGGACCACATCCTCCCTCCGTCTGTGACTTCTGTTTCCAAGTACAAAGTGAGGGTCCCCCCACTTTGTCCCCCTCCTATAAACACACACATGTACCCACACATGCTCACACACACAATAACTGGGATCATGACCAGGCAGGAGCTGGGGGAAGGACAGTT
The DNA here is from genome assembly GCF_008692635.1 of Crocuta crocuta. Classification (NCBI taxonomy): domain Eukaryota; kingdom Metazoa; phylum Chordata; class Mammalia; order Carnivora; family Hyaenidae; genus Crocuta; species Crocuta crocuta. The sequence continues at coordinate 7,665,450 of NW_027529934.1, read as the reverse complement.
TGATGAGGTGGGGCTAGGACATGACTTTATTGTGTGAACCTTGGCCACCAAATTGTGGCTGTCCATCTAGACAGCTCCTAGAAGCCCCTCTGGGGTGCAGAGGAGGCTCATCGTACAAGGGACAGTGTACTAGTCATTGAACACCAGCTGCGTGCAGGAGGTTCACATAGACGATACAGTAGGTGTATTACCTTCCATCTTTCAGATGAAGGAAAACAAGGCTCTGAGACCCTAACTGATGCACACGCATATGATTTTGAGTGTTTGAGACACATCTGTTGAGTGAATGACTACATCTTGGAGTAATAGAATGCCTCCTGCTATACGGGGAGCGCATTGGAGCCGCACCAAGCGCAGAGATTGCTCTTCTTATCCCGCCTGAGATGGTGGAAGGTGGAAGGTGGGCGGAGGAGGAAAGAAGGAGCTTTCCAAAAGTAAATACTCAGTGACTAATACTTTTGACCACCCCAGGCAACAGTCGCCACAGCATGTGTCCTGGCCTCCTTCTCTGCGGAGGGCACTTTGGGTCAACAGGAGTGGGGAGGAGCCCAGGGGTGAGGCCCCAGAGCCAAGGCTCCTTGGCTCAGAAAACACAAGGCGCTTTGATGCCTGCAGAAAGTAGTGGCTCTCCCCCAGGATGCTGTGGCTGTTCCTGGGCAGGGCCCGGCCCCAGGGCAGGCCTCCAGCCAGAGGCCACATCTGGGAGGTGGGCCCTAAGGCTCAGGATGTAACATGGTGGCCTGGAAGTTAAAGGGAAGCCTTGGGGCTGCTGTCTGTGAGCAGTGCGGCCTTGGGCAGGTAGGAGACTTCATGAAACCTTACTTTCCTGGTCTGTAAAATGGAAAGATTAATAGTCACAGCATTTCTCTTAAGGGCTGCTGGAAAGAATAAATAAAATCATGCTTGTGAGGTGCTCAGCGTTCCATCTGGCTCATAATGTCTGCCCAGAGAGCGGAACTGCTACCATTATCCCCCAGGCCTGCAGGAGCCTGCCTCTCACTGCAGCCACTCCTGTAAAATGTATCACTCACACAAACGATCCTTACTAGTCAACGCCGGCAGGCTTTCTCCATGTCTTCAAGCTAAAGTAAAATCACTCAGAAAATAAAACTCAATGGCTTCCTTGTCTCATGCCTTGCTCTCAAAACCTTCAGTCTATGCTTCTCGAATCAGGGTATGTGCATCCCTGGGGGCACACTGGGTTTGCCAGAAATACATCAGGCCATGGGATAAATGTGGTATGCTTAAACGGGAAAAGTTAAACATTTAAACTGAAGGTAACTTAAAACACCATCTTTGGAAAAAAAAAAGATATAGTACTTAGTGGGAAAGAAAAAGAAACATGATTAATGTGTATATACATGCATATATACACGTGTATATGATTTACCAAAATTAAAAATATGTAAATATTGCATGTCAATTACACGTCAATAAAAAATGTTTCCATAAGAATACATAAAACAAAAGATATAAACAAAATCAACTTGACCTACAGTGTAAATTCTCATGAACGTTTAAGATGAAGCAATATATTTTTTTAAATATAATTTATTGTCAAGTTAGCAAACATACAGTGTATACAGTGTCCTCTTGGTTTTGGGGGTAGATGCCCATGATTTGTCACTTACATACATATTGCTAAGATGAAGCAATACTTCAAGGATAGTTTGAGTTTCAAGTCCCCTCCCCAGTGTGTGTATGTTCACCGCCTCCCCAGTAGGCCTGAGAAGCCCCGTTTAAACAGTGAGGGGCAGGGGCACCCGGGTGGCTCAGTCGGTTAAGCATCGACTTTGGCTCAGGTCATGATCTTACGGTTTGTGAGTCTGAGCCCTGTGTCGGGCACTGTGCTGACAGCTCAGAGCCTGGCGCCTGCTTCAGATTCCATTGTCTCCCTCTCTCTCTGCTCCTCACTTGTTCACACTCTCTCTCAAAAATAAATAAACATTAAAAAATTAAAAAAAAACCAAAACAGTGACGGGCAGCTGGGTATCTTCTCAGGTACATGCTGGTGTCTTCCTGAGCCATCTTCATTCTCCCAGTGGCTGCTCCTTGTCTTTGGAAGGCATGGCCTCACAGCCCGGAGCCTGGGAGGCAGTCCCAGCTGATGCCACCGAGAGATGGCAGGCTTGGACACCCAGCAGGGACCTCAGGAGCTAGCTTGGTTTTTAGCTTCCCAGGTGGGCCAACAGTTTAAGAAGGCTGAGGAGAACCAGACTCCAGACCTTGCTTCCTGGCCTGGCTCATAGAGAAGCCACCTGGCCAGCAGTTGGGGTTTGAGTCCCCTGAACAGGGCAGGGCGCGGCTGGCACTGAGCACACATCCCACCCTTGCCATCCCTGACAACATCCTCTGCTGGAGCTTCTAGCAAGTGGATCTCTAACGTGATTAAGGATGACTGTGGGTTTCTCAGAAGGGCCCACTCCTCCTTGCCAGTGAGGCACAGCAATGTGGCCAGCACAGCCACCAGCTGGAAAGAGATCTGTAGTGAGAACCTCAGTCCTTTTGGCCATGAAGGCGATTAAGTACGTTCTTTGTGATTTCTCTTCATACCTTCCTTTTTTTGCAGGTATCCTGAGCCAAGCAAAGGTTCTGTCTAGGAGGAGAAGGAATAGAAGTGTCTGAACATCATGACACAGGTGGACCCCCAGGACAGGTGGGGCAAGGGGTCTCCTCTTGCCAGCACCATTGAGGATGCTCATGACCCCCTGATGCTGAGCATGAGCTTAGAGAGTGAGAATGAGGGTGGCGCAGAGGCAGGGGACAAAGGCAGCCGTGATCACCAGGCCTGTCCAAGAAGCAGCTCTCAAGTGGCTCAGGACAATCCTGACTTGCTGTGGCATCATCCATCCAGTGAGGAAGAGAAATTCTCTGGCCCCGATAGTCGTGCGAGCCTGGGGAAGGAACCAGTGGGGATGCCTGGGAAGAAGGCCAGCTGGGGAAGAGATGAGCCGAGGATCACGGAGGCCCAGGACTCCTCTGGAGCACGGATAGCTCCGAAGCCCCTCCCCAGAGACCCTTCACGCAAGTTAGGTCCAATGCAACCGCTTAGGGACTCACTACCTGCAGGCGATGATGGAGACTTCAGGGAAAAGCTGGACGCTGCCTTGGGTGTTCCATCCAGCTTCCCTGATACTGGAAGATATTTCTGCGCACAGAAGGGTGTAGACACCCCAGACAACTCGCCCCTCACGCGTTTCCCCAAGCCGGGTGGCAGCTGGGACCTCCCCACGCAGGAGACTCACACACCAGCGCGGGGATCGGCCTCCCCAGCCGGCCTGGCAGCAAAGGTGCTGGGCAAAGCGCGGGTCGGCAGGAAGGGCCAGAACCCCGAGGGCACGCGTGAGGGCGGGCAAGGGGAGGCGCACCCCTTCAAGTGCCTGCGGGGAGGAAGGGCCTTCCAGAAGCCCAGCAGCCCGCTGAGCCCGTCGCAACCGCGAGGCACTAAGCCCTACGCTTGTGAGCTGTGCGGGAAGGCCTATTCCCACCGGGGCACGCTCCAGCAGCACCGGCGCCTGCACACGGGCGAGCGGCCCTACCGGTGCCCCTTCTGCGACAAGGCCTACACCTGGTCCTCGGACCACCGCAAGCACATCCGCACCCACACGGGCGAGAAACCCTACCCGTGCCCGGACTGCGGGAAGGCCTTCGTGCGCTCCTCCGACCTGCGCAAACACCAGCGCAACATGCACAGCAACAACAAGCCCTTCCCGTGCGCCGAGTGCGGCCTGACCTTCAACAAGCCGCTGTCGCTGCTGCGCCACCAACGCACGCACCTGGGCGAGAAGCCCTTCCGCTGCCCGGCTTGCGACCGGGAGTTCGCCGTGGCCAGCCGCATGATGGAGCACCAGCGCGTGCATTCGGGCGAGCGGCCCTTCCCCTGCCCCACCTGCGGCAAGTGCTTCACCAAGTCCTCCAACCTGATCGAGCACCAGACCCTGCACACCGGCCAGAGGCCCTTCAAGTGCGCCGACTGCGGCGTGGCCTTCGCGCAGCCCTCGCGCCTTGCGCGCCACCAGCGCATCCACACTGGCGAGAGGCCCTTTCCTTGCGCGCAGTGTGGCCAGGCCTTTGCGCGCTCCTCCACCCTGAAGCGGCACCAGCAGATCCACTCTGGGGAGAAGGGCTTCCTCTGTGCCGAGTGCGGCAGGGCCTTCCGCATTGCCTCGGAGCTGGCCCAGCACATTCGGGTGCACAATGGGGAGAGGCCCTATCAGTGTGAGGACTGCGGCCAGGCCTTCACCAGGTCCAATCATCTCCAGCGGCACCGAGCTAAGCACAGTGCCAGCAGGAAGGAGCCCATCCCCTCCTCCTCTGATGAGTGAGAGCTCTATCGGTTCTCAGGAAGGTGAAGATAGTGTCGACCTCACTACCTGGAACCCTCTGCCACGGACAAGCCTATTCACGTGGTATTGTCGCCTCGCTTCACGGGTCGGCCTTTTCTCCCAGCGGGTCGCCGGCCACGGAGTGATGATCCATTTGATTCGTATGTTTGATCTCTTGTGTAAAAAGGAACAGGAGAATTGGCACCCCCCGTGTGTGGCTTCATATCAGTCTTTCTTCTGAATCTCAGAGGTCATATTCAATTGGAAAAGAATAAGAAAAAGTAGCAAGAGCTGGTCAAGAGTTGAGTTCCTTGGTTGGGGGATCTCAATCGACTGGGAATTATAGAATTCTATCGTGACGACTGTGCAAGGCTCCAGGGATACAGTAAAGAAAAAGATGGTCCTGTCTTGCCCTGGAAGTCATATGCAAATACTAAGAAGGCATCGGGGGCTGGGCCTCATGGGGAGAAAGGTACTTTTCAGTTTTTACATGAATAAAGGAATCCCCAGAAGCAGTCTCTGTGAGCGGCTCTTCCAAAACAGCAAAGCTCAGACCCTGCCAGACAGCACCGTATTTCACTTTCCTACCAAACTTACTTTACCCTTGGGAAATGAGTCTTGGCTTTGAAGTAGAGAAGGTCTCTATCTTAAAGAGAGGGGAGTTTATGTTCTGTTTGGGAACCAGTTATTCTGGTTCTAGAGCAACCTTAGCATCTGGAAAAAAGTCCATTCCTCTTTTCCGTCAAAGTCAGTAACTGGATCTAACCTGAGTCTCACCCACAAAATTCAGTGTGCCTCCTATCTGACCACCTCTTCTCCTGTTCCCACCCTGGGACCTTACCTCCTATGTAATAGACAGAGAGTAATATGCCCATATATAGACAGATTTATAAAATTTCTCCATATGGGTCTGACCATAATTCAAGAAGCCCTTTAAGTTCATTGCAATTTTTTATTATCATTGGCTCCAATTTGAAGTAAAAAAAAAAATAATGCCCCTTGCCCAAGTGCCTGTGTTTCGAAGTCATTAAGATCAGGTTTGGAAACCCACGTGACTCACAATTACTCTCTAATGAAGTTATTTGAAATTTGTATTACCAACAGCCATTCTTCAAAATGTATTGCTTTTCTACAGTTTATTTTTTATTTAAAAAAAAAACTTTTAGTGTATTATTTATTTTTGAGAGAGACAGAGTGTGAGCAGGGGAGAGGCAGAGAGAGAGGAGGAGACACCGAATCTGAAGCTGACTCCAGGCTCTGAGCTGCCAGCAGGGAACCCAATGCGGGGCTTGAACCCACAGTCTATAAGTTCATGACCTGACCTGAAGTTGGAGGCTTAACCAACTGAGCCACCCAGGCGCCCCAATTTTCTATAGTTTAAAGTCAGTAGTTCTTAGCTCTGGACCTCAACTGTGAAGAATCTGTGACCTCACAGAGTTCTCTTGATGCATATGGGCAAGCAGCACTTCTAACCTTACCAAAGGTAAATAAGCTATTCCATAAGAATGTGTGGTACACTCCTTTTGTAGATATCTTCAGCATATTTCTAAAATTGCCACCGAAGGGTGCCAAATCTGAATTTCTCTTGGATTCCACCTTTACCCATGGGAGCCAAAGAGAAGGGATGCATGTTGTCATGCCTTGTTTGACAAAGGTAACCTTAGTATAAGAGTTCTAACTGCATGTCTGGAGGTTTTGGGTCTTAAGTCCTGTAGACACATCCGTATATTCAAACAAGAGAGTTGGCTGGTTCTGGGTCTGACATGACAGCCAGTAGTTGAGTTATTAGTCCATCCCCACTATTTATGAGTGATATGACCTTGGCTTCAGCTTCTGTATCTGCACTGGCTAATCAGGAAGGACAATAATGGGGCAATAAAAGTTGGAGTTATCCTGTCAGGAAAGGAAATTTGGTTAAAGTCACAGGTATTAAATTGGTAGATAAGTCATAAAAATCAACCATAACCTTGTGATTATGAACAAATAATGGCTGGTATATTGTTCCTGGGTAATGATTGAAATCTTTGAATACTGAAGTTATTATTCTTTTTCTCTGTATTTTTTTAAAAAGATGCTTGTTAGTACAGTTTTAATAGTTAAAAAAATTAGTTTGCTTCTATAAATTTTTGAGACAGTTGTTCCCCAAACCAGTTGGGGAATAGAATGGCTGTATAGAAATCACCTGGGCTGTTTGTTAACCATAGAATTTACTGAATCCTAGCTTGGAATATTGAAACAGGTCTGTAGTGCATCTTGGATTCTAATCCTTTAAGCTTCCTATGTGTCCTGATGCACAGCCAAGTTGGGGCCGCTGGTATAATTAATGTGTTGGTAATAATTAAATTTTATCATCTAGTAAGCAGATAATATGAAAATAAACAGGCCATCAGGATGAGATCACAATAGAATGAAACTGAAAATAGGTTCAAACTGCTAGCACATCTCCTGGCTTGGACACGAAAGACTCAAATTAGCAAGCAAATTTTGATGTGGTCCCATAATCTCATTTCTGCAGATGAGATGCAGTATCCAGGTATAGCTTCTGGATGGGCACATCTTTGGAGAGACAGTGAGTGTCCTTTTCGTTAATAGGCAGAAAAATAAAACTAGCTTGTGCTGGGTATCTTTAGAGCTACCTACTGTGTTTCTAGAATATAAGGGAATATAATATACTGTATAGACTGAAGAGAAGTTTGTTAATCCTTCAGTGCTATCATATAATCAAATCACATTTTAAGGAAAATTCTCACAACCAGTGTTTTCTCACACCAGATTCAAGAGTCATGCTGAATAGGTATTGTGGGGGGATGCGGGCCCATTACTGTAGCTACAGGTCGCTGGGTTGGGCGGTCGTGCTCAAGTGGAAGGCAAGAATACATGCAGTGGAGAAGCCAATACAAAAGAGGAGCCAATGAGATGCAAAGTGGCTTGGCACAAATTCTTCCCAGTAGAGTCTGTCCTTCCAAAGTGGAGGCAGTTGAATCCTCTGTTTGCAGAAGAATCAGTGTTTACTGGCTCCTATTATTACCCCAAATATTAGTGAACTACTTTTCTAGTTTTCTATAAACCTTCGCATCACAGCAGACAATNTCAGTGTTTACTGGCTCCTATTATTACCCCAAATATTAGTGAACTACTTTTCTATAAACCTTCGCATCACAGCAGACAAGCTTATCTCCCTGTTCTGTAATTAAAAATCAGAGCAGGGCCTTCTTTGTGATAGAATTCAAAGCTTCTCTCTAGACTAGTGCTATATCCACAGTTTAGTTTCCCAAAATCAATTTGGATATACCAAATAAAAATGATCATTTTTAAGATTCCACTTAATAAACATTCTCTTGATATAGTCACCAGACTCCACAGTTATCATGATCCACATCCTTTAGGATAATAGTGATAATAGCTAATACTTACATAGTATTCAGCATGCCAGGCACTGTTTTAAGTGTTTCACATATATTAACCATTTAAACATTAAAGTAAACCTATGGTTATTACTATCCTTATTTTTAATATGAGAAGATCAAGAGACAAAGAAGTTATGGTGCCTAAGTTATCATAGCTAGGGAGTAGTGTAATGATGATTAGACTCTTAGGCATTAAGTAGAGGCATGAAATGGCTCCAGAGACTATTCTGTTAACCACAGGAGGACCAGCTGCCTCTGTTTGGCATAGAAGAATACTCTGCAATTATTGGTGACATGCATCTTAAAAGTAGGTGACCTTAAACATAAGAGAGGATAAAAGTTGGAAAACAGCACAGCAGAAACCGTGGCATGACTGAAGAAGGAAAACCTCTGGTTTACTTACGAATGGATTTGGGAGAACCTGGGTTGGCAGCTAGTAATCATTATTTCCTCAGAAAAGGTGTCACTAATCTGGCCAGGAGAAAGGGAACTGAGTTAAAAGAGTGATGGTTCCTTGAAGGTCCCCCAGTGTTTTATCTCACTGACTAGCAAAACATTCTGTGTCTATGCCATACACAGAAAAATACACCAGCAATGAATCTTGACACTCAGCATTTACACAAATTTTTATAATCTAAACGCATGCACATTAAACAGCTATATCACCTCTGATACAAACCCGACAGATCACACAGGAGCTCCAGCTAGGCCTTGAAAATTCTTGCAGGGAAGGAAATCAGCGATTTAATTGATAGAATACTTGAGCAGATGTCACTGTTAAACCCAGGAATAGACCGTGAACCACAAATTCAAGGACCCATGAAAATATTGCCAAAGATGGAATGGCAATGTTTCATCAAGCCAGAAAAATGGTATCTTTTTAAAGTTGAGAGGGAAGCTCGTCTTTACCATAAGTTGCTCTCTCTCCATTACATGTAAAACTTTGCCAGAAAAATTAAAAATTTTCCACAATGGCTCAATAATATTTTTCTATGTTTTCTCCTTAATCATTTTCCACATCCTCAGTCAAATTGGCTCAGAGTTTCAATGTCTTAGAAGTGTCAGGCACTCAGTAGAATGGTTCAGTGAATAAACGGAGCCTCTATAAAACCCAAGCTATAATTAAGATTCAAAGGAAAAAGATTTCTTCTGTAAAGCAAAGAGGATGTAGAGGAGGCTGAGGACAAGGAGGGAAGCGAAGATCTTCTGTAGTTGTTTAGATGAAGTCAAGGACAAGTGGGGACTAGTAAATAAGATAAAGAGATGCCAAAGATTTCAGAGATGGAATCAATAAGGTTTGATAAGGATAATAATAGGTACCATTCAGTAAACACTTTTTAGGGGTCTGATACTGCATCCATTATCCTAATTAATCCTTACAACAATCTGTTATGGGAGAGCCTTGAAAAATATTTCCACATGGGGTATTTAACAGTTTTCTTTTCTAGGAAAACAGACAAGACTATTAGGTCTTGGCTATTGTCCCTCAGTATTGTTAAGCAAGGGTCACTGAAGTCTATATGCTCCTTCTCAAAAATAGGTTGCATATCTGCCACTGGGAGAATGTGCTGCAAATTCCCCATTTTCTTGGTTTAGAAATCATGCTCGCTTACATTTTTATTTTCTACCATTGTGGTGGCTTAAAAAATATACCCACATAAGTGTCCATCAGGGGATGATTGGATAAAGAAGATATGGTGGACACACACACACACACACACACACACACACACACACACACAATGGAAAACTAGCCATGAGAAAGAAGGAGGTCTCCCATTTGTGACAAAACAGATGGGCATGCGGAGGACATTATGTATGCTAAATGAGATAAGTCAGACAGAGAAAGACAAATGCTGTATGATATCACTTATAGTGGAATCTGAAAAGTCAAACACGTAGAGGCATATAGAATAGTGGTTGCCATGGGCTACGGGTGGGGGAATTAGGGAGAAGCTGGTCAAAGGGTACAAACTTTCAGCTATAAGATGAATGAGGCCTGAGGATCTAATGTAAAACATGGTGACTGTGGTTGATAACATTATATTGTATAACTGAAATATTTTAAGAAAGTAGAACTTAAGTGTTTTCACCAAAAAAATAAATATGTGACATGATGGATGTATTCACTAGATAGAGAGAACCCTTTCACAATGTGTGTATGTATATATTGATGTATAAATCAATGTATATATATATCAATGTATATATATCAATATATATCTATATATCAAATCACCACAATGCATACTTCATCTTAGAGTTTTATATGTCAACATACCTCAATAAAGCTCTTAAAAAGAATTTTTAAAAAATAATTAAAAAATTAAATAAAGATGAAAAATATGTCTGGCCACAAATTCTTTGATACCCTTCCTTTTAAGAAGTGAGCCTAGGGGCGCCTGGGTGGCTTAGTCGGTTAAGCGTCCGACTTTCGCTTAGGTCATGATCTCACGGTTCGTGGGTTCGAGCCCCGCGTCGGGCTCTGTGCTGACTGCCAGCTCAGAGCCTGGAGCCTGTTTCAGTCTGTGACTCCCTCTCTCTCTGGCCCTCCCCTGCTCATGCTGTCTCTCTATCTCCTAAAAATAAATAAAAACATTAAAAAAAATTAAAAAAAAAAAAAAAAAAGAAGTGAGCCTAATCTCTCACCTTTTTTTGTGTGGGCTGAACTCAGTTACGATGAATGGGATAAGGTGGAATAAGGTGTAAGTGTTGGTGCACAACTTCTGAGGCTAGATCATAAAAAGCATCGTGGCTTCTACAGGTCTCTCTCCCTCTCTCTTTCTATCTTCCCCTTGCCTCCCCACCTCCCCCCACTATTACTTGCTCTGTGGGAAGCCAGCTATCATGTCACGAGCAGCCTTATAACGATGGCTCTGTAGTGAGGAAATCTCCTAACAGCCACATTAGTGAGCCTATAGGTGACCGTTTAGCCCCAGTTGAGAGTTCAGATGACTACAGACCTGGCTGACTACTTGACTGAAACCTCATAAGAGACCTGAAGCCAGAACTATTTATCTAAGTGACTCCCAAATTCCTGACCCCTGGAAATACTGTGAAATAATAAATGCTTGTTTCTTTAAGCTGCTAAGTTTGGCTGGTAATTTGTTAGTGCAGCAATAGCTAACAAACTATAATACAGAGAATAATTTACTCCTAATCAGTAAGAGAACAGTCACTAGATGTCACCATGAGCTCTGATTTCTGCCCTAAGAAAATTGACAGATGGGTTGGAACACATCTCCACTTCCTGTCGTCACATTCCCCACCCCCACCCCCAATCAGTGCTTACTCTTGAGGCTGAAAGAGGCTCAGCTGGTATTCAGGAAACCCCTGTGTCATCTGCCCCATTACCAAATGAGCCATCTTAACTCTAGGACCCAGCAAAAGGGACCCTCTGGGAAACAGGCAGAAGCACTGTGGGTAATATCTGGACACCAGCGGTACATTTGATATGGAATGATAAGAATGATACCCTTTTGATTATCATTTTTTGGGAATACTGCAATTCCTAATCCATGGAGATAAATGAACTAAAGCATGGTCTTCCCTAGTAAGTGGAGAAATCTCTAATTCTATAGAATCTAGAACACAGTCCTAGGAAACTAGTGTTGTTATCCCCACTTTTCACATAAGAAAACAAATTTGTAGAAAGCATAAGCAATGTATCCAAGGTCCCATAGCTAGTAAGCATGAAAGCAGAACACCTGCTCAGATCTGCACACCCTGAAGTGGGGGCAGAGTGTAGAACTACGGCCAAGCCCCAGGTTCTTCCCTTGGGTCACTGGGCAGTCAGTGTTCCTTCTGCTATAAACACTGCCTCTTCTCCTAAGCCCGATTTGTTCCACTGCCCTGCCCTCAGCCTTCTGAGGCCTTTCCCCATTTCTGTCTTCTAAGAGCCATTTATCATTCACCTTTCCATTTCAGGGAAATGATCTGTCTATGCTTTCAAGTTATTCCATCACCATATTACTTATTTTAGCTTGTTTTCTACCATCACTAGTTATTAACTGGGTAAAGATGTAAAGCAATAACAGGTTTGCAATTTTAGCACATAATTTTTATCAAGTTTCAAAAAGTCTTAAAACTCAGACACCGTGCAAAAGAACTTAATGCCAATACAATCACAAATGTAAAAGAAGACATTCATTAGAGGTATATTAAAGATGGTGCTTTTGTAATGATACACCAGTTCTGAGAGAATTCGTAAAGAACAAAAGACAATGATGAAATCAGTGTGAATGAGGCTGAAAGTCACTCCATAAATTTTGTAAAGTGATGATTAGGCACTTAGGCATTAACTGGAGGCATGAAATGGCTCCAGAGACTATTCTGTTAACCACAGGAGGACCAGCTGCCTCTGTTTGGCATAGAAGAATACTCTGCAATTATTGGTGACATGCATCTTAAAAGTAGGTGACCTTAAACATAAGAGAGGATAAAAGTTGGAAAACAGCACAGCAGAAATCATGGCATGACCGAAGAAGGAAAACCTCTGGTTTACTTAAGAATGGATTTGGGAGAACCTGGGTTGGCAGCTAGTAATCATTATTTCCTCAGAAAAGGTGTCACTAATCTGGCCAGGAGAAAGGGAACTGAGTTAAAAGAGTGATGGTTCCTTGAAGGTCCCCCAGTGTTTTATCTCACTGACTAGCAAAACATTCTGTGTCTATGCCATACACAGAAAAATACACCAGCAATGAATCTTGACACTCAGCATTTACACAAATTTTTATAATCTAAACGCATGCACATTAAACAGCTATATCACCTCTGATACAAACCCGACAGATCACACAGGAGCTCCAGCTAGGCCTTGAAAATTCTTGCAGGGAAGGAAATCAGCGATTTAATTGATAGAATACTTGAGCAGATGTCACTGTTAAACCCAGAAACAGACTGTGAATGAATCAACTTGTGCAGGTGTAGGTTGGCAGCCTGCAAGGGTTCCTTGTTATAAGAGGGGACAGCAACTGGAACGTTCCATTACATGATTCTTTCTGTGCTTCCAAAGTCCTGAAAAGATGTCCTGCAGTTCTTATGTTGCTAAGAGCAATATTTTCCAGAGATTGGTTCTAGGTCTTCATCAGATGAATCAATATGGATGATACTTTCATCATCCTCTGCAGGATCTTCTGAAGTTCTTCTGAGTTCCCAAAGGGTGGTGGCTCTAAGTCCCCATGCTATAAGTCAGATGGAGAACTAGAAATGACAGAGGCTCCTGCAGTCGTTTCCCTCTGTGAGTGGTAATCAGCTTCATCAGTTTCTTGAGTTCCACTGGAAGCACTTGCCTACCTGAGGACCTACAGACAGCCAGTCTTGGAAAGTGGCAAAGACTCTTCTTAACCAACTAAGCCACCCAGGTGCCCCTCTTCTTGAACTTCCAGATAGAGGCTGGATTTCGGGTGCATCTTCTTGCAGGCTCAAGCTGCATGCCTCTGAATATGAGTTCTCTGAGTCCTGGGCATCTTTTAACTGCCATGCTACCTCCATACCCATCCTGGGGCCATGCAACAGCTCTTTGTTCTTGACTTTTTTTGATGTTCTTGCCCTTTGGTCTTACATACTTTCTGAACAGATTTGATATAGCTTCATTTTATCTTTTAAACATTCTAAGGCCAAAAAAAAGATAACTTTTATTCACAATGAGTTAAAATTTACTATTGGAACTATACAATTATTTCTATTTTTCTAAACAGTTAAAATAGTTTCTAATTCCACAAAGAATTGGAAAAATAACTGCTTGACTTTCAGTCAGGATGGTTCTTCTGTGAGTTTACGATTTAACCACCACTCCCTAAATACATGGCAATGCAATGATAAACAAAATATAACAAAAGAAAAAAACAATTAAAATACAGCTGTGCTCAGAAGCAGGATTAAAATCCTCATGGACCATCACTGAATACAAACAGAATGCAGTAATTGGGGCTAATGATGTACATTTGTTGGGTTCTGGGTCAGAGAATTAGCTGATGTGGCTGGGAGTCTAATTCTCAAATTATATGTAAGTGAAGTAAATAGTGCAGCCAGACTGGAAGAAAATGTGATCCCAGCCTGTGAGATGGCCTGTGTAAAGCTTCATTACCTAGAATAGCAGGTAGAAGCAGATACAGTCTCTCAACCAGGATGTAGTCAAGATAGGAGGAAATAAATAATCTAGAAAGTAGAGGAATAAAAAATCACAACCAGAAGCTAGTCATTTGAATACACTAATCAAAAAGAGAAAGCACGAGTAAGACTGATAAAGGGAAATGGAGGGAGAACACAAAAATATTAGAAATTAAAAGGACAAATTATATTTACAGTAGAAAGCTTGGAAACTAGAATAGAATAAATATTTCAATAAATTAAACAGGCTGATGCTCACAAATTTAAAAACTTAAATGAAATGGAAAACTTTCCATAAAACTATATATCATCAAAGGGGCATCAAAAAGATAAAAATTTAAATAAGACAATAACCAGTAAAAAAAAATCTATTGTTGAAAATCTTCTTTTCCCTAAACCTAAAACAAAATAAAACAAAGCAAACCTTAGGCTCATGTTGTTCTAAACTAAATTTACCGATGGGCATTAAGGAAGGCACTTGTTGGGATGAGCACTGGGTATTGTATGTAAGTGATGAGTCATGGGAATCTACCCCCAAAATCAAGAGCACACTGTATACGCTGTATGTTAGCCAACTTGACAATAAATTATATTTAAAAAAATAAAAAATAAATAAACTAAATTCACTGAATCTTCAAAGAACACAATCCTTTTCTAATATAAGCCACCCTAGAGAAGAATACAAGGAGAGAAGGGAACTTTATTACAAGACTGGATTAAGACAACAAAAAGAAAATTATGGCCATATTTCACTTATAAATGTAAATACAAAAATCCTAAGTATATATTAGCATATCAAACCCAGCACGAACAATGAAAAGCCAAAAGCTAATAAATGAACAATCAAAGCCAAACAACTTGCAAATGGAAAGATTTCATTATTCTTTTATGGCTGAACAAAAATTCATTGTATATGTATATATACAGTTGATGGACACCTGAGATGCTTCCATATCTTGGCTATTATAAATAATGCTTCTATATACATAGGGGCACACTTATCCCCTTGAATGAATGTCTTTGTATTCTCTAGGTAAATACCAAGTAGTGCAGTTGGTGGGTCATAGGGTAGTTCTATTTTTTTTTTTTTTTTTACCTTTTTGAGGAACCTCCACACTGTTTTCCAGAGTGCACCAGTTTGCATTCCCTCTAATAGTTAATGGGGTTTCCTTTTTCTCCACATCCTTGCCAATACTTCTTGTTTCTTGTGTTTTTGATTTTAGCCATTCTGACAGGTATTAGGTGGTATCTCATTGTAGTTTTGATTTGTATTTCCCTGATGACAAATGTGATGCACTTGTTGTGACCAGCTCAGAGTGTTATATGGAAGTGTGGAATCACTATATTTTACATCTGAAACTAATATAACACTGTGTGTTAACTAACTGGACTTCAAATAAAACTTAAAATATTTAAAATCACACACAAAAATACAAACCCAAAAAGCAAACAAAAAAACACATCATGACTACGAAGGGCTTAACTCACCACACCAAAAAAAAAAAAAAAAAANACAAAAAAAAAAAAAAAAAAAAGAAAGAAAAAGAAAAATGTTTCAACCTCAAGAAATTGTATTGAAGTAATTAGCCACATTACCTGATTAAACTGAAAGAAATATAGGATCATCCTAATAGATATGATGGAAAGCATATTCAATAAAATACACTAGAAATTCATTATAGAAACTCTTAGAACTATGAAATAAAAAGATACTTCGAAATTCTTTGAAAATAGCTTAAAACAAGGACCAAAGAACTAAGTGCTTTATTTGGGAGATGATCCCAGGAAGCGGCAGTGAGGTTTTGGGGAGAATGACACAAGCAAGGAAAGTAAGCCAATATAAGTGTTATCAAGATTGCTATTATAAGCAACAGGGTCTCAAATTTATATCACTGAGTCTTCCTATGACTACTACTATTTAACACTCTATTTGGGACCTATCTGATCCTTTAAGTCAAAGAAAAAAAAAAAGAAGTACAAAAATTTGAAAAGAAGGGACAAATTGTCTTTATTTAAATGATATATCTATCTACAAAAGTGTAAAATATTGACAAACCATTGGAACTGAACACAAGACTAACCTATACACCAGTGATAATCAATTTAAAAAGTAACAAAAATAGGTAACATTCACATTAGCAATAAAACCACTGTGATCTCTAGGAATAAAATCCAATAAAAGATTAGCAGGACTCCTGGAGAAAATTATAAAATGTTATCAAATAACATAATGTAGGACCTGACTGAAACCAAGATAGACCAAATTCATGTTCATAGTTGGAAGAACTCAATATCACAAAGATTACGTTATTTGTAATTTAATCCACAAGTCAATGGATTCCCAATTAAAACCCCAATATGAATGTTTATGGACTTTAAAAGCCCACAAACAGTCAAACCAAGTTTTGGGAAGATGGACAAAAAGAAAGAAGAAGAGGCAGCCTAACTAGTTAGTAAGACATATGATACAACAAGTAAATTTAGAATAATAAAGTCATTAGATATTATATTATATTTTATTTTATATTATATTATATTATTATATTTAACATAAATGCTAAAAACAAAATGTTTAAAACTATAAGAAGTAACCATAAGAGTGCAGCCGCTCTGAAAAACAGTGTGGAGTTTCCTCAAAAAATTAACAATAGAACTCCCCTATGTCCCAGCAATAGCACTGCTAGGGATTTACCCAAGGGACACAGGAGTGCTGAAGAAAGGGGCACGTGTACCCCAATGTTCATAGCAGCACTCTCAACAATAGCCAAATCATGGAAAGAGCCTAAATATCCATACTGACAAATGGATCAAGAAGATGTGGTTTATCTATACAATGGAATACTACATGGCAACAAGAAAGAATGAAATCTGGCCATGTGTAGCAACATGGATGGAACTCGAAGGTGTTATGCTAAGTGAAATAAGTCAGGCAGAGAAGGACAGATACCATATGTTTTCACTTCTAAGTGGAACAGGAGAAATGTAACAGAGGACCATGCGGGAAGGGAAGGGGAAAAAATAGTTGGGTAGAGGGAGGGAGGCAAACCATGAGAGACTCCTGAATACTGAGAACAAACTGAGGGCTGAAGGGAGTGAGGGGAGGGGAAGGGGGGGGATGGGCATGGAGGAGGGCACTTGTTGGGATGAACACTGGGTGTTATATGGAAACCAACTTGACAATAAACTATAAAAGAAAAATAAATAAATAAAATCTGACTGACATAAAAAAAAAGAAGTAACCATAAGAGATCTTTACAGTATAAGAAAGAATTTATTTTAACAAGACACCAAAGGAATTGTAAAGGAAAACATGGTAGAATTAGACTACATTAAAATTTTAAAGATCTGCAAAACAAACAGTAGCATTGCTAAATATAAGAGACAAGTGACAGTTAGGAAGGACACCTATGACACATTACTCTCAAATAATAGCTGAATCAAAGAAAAATAGACAAAAGATTATGAAAAACCAATTCTAAAAGAAGAAACTCAAATGGCCGATAAACATAGGAAAAGATGCTCAGGGTCATGAGCCATCAGGAAAATGCAAAATAAAATACAATTCCATTTCATGTCCATTAGATTGGAAAACTTATAAAAATTGACAACCTCCTGATGTGATTCACTCTGGACACAACTTCACTTATGTCATATTCTCGCCAAAAAATGCATAACTGAATCCAATCATGCACAAACCATTAGACAAATACAAATTTAAAACAGGAAACAAAATAACGGCCTATATTCTTCAAATACGTCAATGTCATGAAAAAGAAAAAAAGTCTAAGAAACTTTTTCAGATTAGAGGAGACATAGACTACTAAATTCAACATGTGAAAAACAAAAGCACTGACCGGACAACAAATCATGATAGTGCTTACCTCTGGGGAGAAATAGGGAATAGAGGACATAAGCATCAGTGAAGAGACTATATGGAATTCAAATTTAATTTGTAAAGTTTTATTTCTTTATTTCCCACCCCACATAGAGATCAAGACATCTAAAGAAAATATTACTGTTAATATTGTTAATTCTGTATGGCAGACACATGGGTGTTTGGTCCATTATTCTTTAAACTTTTCTGTACCTTTTGTTTTTTCAAAGAAGCAAAACAAACCTGAAGATTTTTATTTTTCTGATGGATTACAATTTCCACACATGGTGATTTTGACAGATCAGACTCATTCCTTCAACTCATGCCAAAGCAACTTTAAATCAGAGCCTCTTAAAATACTTATCAATGGAAAACTCATCTTTCTTATTTTCATAGTATATGCTTTAATTTTATGGAAATGTCAGTATGGTAAGGAGCATGTAGAACTACAAGTGATGTCTACTTGATCCCAAATATTCTGCAGTGGTAAGACATTGGTTATTATCTTGATTTATGCAGAGATAAAACTGAAAACTCAAAGTTTAAAAAGTATTTTAACAACACGAAATTTGCATATTGCTGAGTTACATACGTTAAAGTCCATTATAACTTCTACATAAAATTACCAAGTTCTTGCTAATGGCTGCCTTAGTTTAATATTTTAAGTTATATCTAGATAATAAAACAACTTTAATTATTCAGGAACTTACTGATTTAGGTTTCTCTAATATTTGGCTTCCTAATGGCATTTTAGTCTTGCGCTTTGTACCCTACTCCACCTTCACTAGAAAGATGATGAAGCTTAAAATTGGTCTATTTCATGATCTGTTGGGGTCATTAATTTTATTTGAGTGAGAAAAAAAACTGGCACTTTTGATTTAAAAGGCGCTTGAGGTTACTCCCCAAATTTAAATGTAGGAACTTCCTGTAGCTTTCATTTGCATTAATAAAAAAGAGATGGCTTCCATACTATTGCTGCTCTATCCAATGATCCACTTATTTTAAGCAGTGATTTTGTTAGTCTCTAAAAGCTGGGGTGTAGAGAGAATAAGGCATTAAGAATTTCTTTTTTTTTTTTTAATTTTTAATAGTTTATTTATTTTTGAGACAGAGAGAGACAGAGCATGAGTGTGGGAGGGGCAGAGAGAGAGGGAGACAGAATCCAAAACAGGCTCCAGGCTCTGCACTGTCAGCACAGAACCTGATGCAGGGCTCGAACCCACAAACCATAAGATCTGACCTGATGTCGGACGCTTAACCGACTGAGCCACCCAGGCACCCCAAGGCATTAAGAATTTCTATCTGAATCTTAGATAGAGATAGCAGATTAGAGAATCTGCTTAGATTCCCTTTTTCCATATTTTTAACAAGTGCTGGATCTGTAGTTTTGTCCCTTTTCTCATTTCTTATACTGGACATTTGTTTCCTCTCTCTTTTTTTTTTTCTTAAGTCTCACTAGTGGCTTGTCAATTTTACTCATCCTTAATTTTTTGTTTTGTTGATTTGTGTTTTCTCATTAATTTCTGCTCTTATTTTTATTTTTTATTTCTTCTACTTTTTTTGTATGCAGTCCTTTTCTAATTTCTCTAGATGAGTAGAATGCCTGATCATTAATATTCAGACTTTCATCTTTTCTAGTCCTTTTCTAATTTCTCTAGATGAATGGAATGCTTGCTCACTTAATATTTGGTCTTTCTTCTTCTATATGCCTTTAAGGCTATAAATTTACTTGTAAGGATTTCTTTGGCTAAAATGTAACGTTTTCATATGCTTCAACTCCAAATATTTTCTAATTCTGTTAGGATTTCTTCTTTGATTATGGGTTATTAGGATATATACTAAATTTAAATTATGAGGATTTTATGGTTATCTTTTATGACTGATTTGTAGCTTAACTATATTGGGGTCAATAATGAATTCTGTCTAGTCTATATAATTTCATTCATTTGGACTCTGATGAGACTTTGTTGGTATCATTGCTTTGTTGTTTCGACTTAGTCAATTTTTGTATATATTTTAGGTGTGCTTGAAAAGAAGGTATACTCTCAAGTGCTTGAGTAGACTGTTCTATATTCATTTGGTCAAATTTCTTGGTTATACTTTTCTGGTGTTATATCCTTATTAAGTTTTTGCTTGCTTATTCTATAAATTACTAAAAGAGACATATATAAAAAAACTCTCACTACAATTATGAACTTGTCTAGCTCTCTGTAGTTTTGACCATTTTTACTTTATATATTTTTAGACCATGTTATCTTCTCCAGTTAAAGTGTGGTAGAGGATAAAAGAAGAAACATTGATTGCAAAGGTAATTTCATTTCTTTTTAATAAATCAGAAATGTTGCTGGACAAATAATTCACATTGTAAGACATTTTACTTGATGACATTTATTATGGGTTCTGTTTTGTCTCCCTAAAAGAGATAAAGTTGGATTCCTATCCCCTGTACTGCAGAATATAAACTTACTTGGAGATAGGGTCTTTACAGAATCAACCAAGTTAAAATGTAGTTATTAGGATGGGTCCTAATCCAATACTATTGCTGTCCTTATAAAAAGGGGAAATTTGGACACAGAGGCATGCATGTATAGGGAGAAGGTGGCCATCTACAAGCTGAAGAGAGAGGCCTGGAACAGATTCCCTTTCACATTCCTCAGAAGGACCAACCTTGCAGACACCTTGATCATGGACTTCTAGCTTCCAGAACTTTGAGTCAATAAATTTCTGTTATTTAAGTCACTCAATTTGTGCTATTTTCTTACGGCAGCCCTAGCAAACTAATGGAACATTATAACTTACAAGGCAATTTTGTTATTCAAAATGAAAAGTATGATTTAAGCAGAGGATGAAAACCTTTCTTCCTTTAAAAAGGTAAAATGAAGAGCCAGAAGTCAAAGAGAAAAGCTAATCTTCTATTTAATAGAATATCCTTTTATAACTTAGTAGGAAAGTTAATTTTTCAATCTGATATCAAGAGAGATTTTGGTAGGTCAGTCCTATTGAGCCAAAGAAAACAATTCCCATGTCCTCAGAATTATATTTTTATGATTTCCTAATTAAGGATGAGAAAGACAATTCTCAAGTTTCCTTAAGGGAAGATCAGTGCAATAAATATAATTAACTCTAACAGGTTTAATAATAAGCCACCAAATCTCATGAGCATAATAAATTCAACCAGGGAATTATTATAATATAGACTCAGTGGAATAATCACAAATTCAACTTTGGAACATCATGAATTACAAATATGGTGCAGGTATATTAAACTTTCCTGAAATTCAAATTTTAAAGTTTAATTTTCTTAACAGAGATCTTAAGCTATGCTATTCTTGAAGTTATTTATTATTGGAAAGAGAGGGATGTGACAATGTATGGCTTCATTTGTCCTAAGATAATGTCAGCAAGGATAACAATGTCTTCTTACAAGCTCTTGATAGTACTCTGCTAAAGAGAAAATATGAAATGGAATAAAGCACAGAATATTAATATGGCCCAAGAGAGAACTTCTTTAAGGCCACTTGTAGAATTTTGCCATCACATACACATGTTTTCTTGTTAGCAATGTGCTGATCAGAGAAATTCCCAAAAGTACCCTGCTCTGATATTGTGTTTTGAAGCTCTTGTCTCACATGCTCAGATCAGTGCCTGGGATATACATGGATGGATATTCAACTGATAAATAAGATGAGACAAACAGCATGATGTGATTCCATCATTATCTGATCTCATAAACCCAGAGCAAGCTTACTGATAGTAAGAAACATACGTATCATTTGCAAACTCTTGATGATCACACCCAATCTGATATGATAGATATGTAGATAACTGGCTAGATCAATGAAATATGATTTAAAGTACTTAAGTTTAAGTATTTTCAAGTCAAAATTTTAATAAAGGGCCATTCAACTTTTTTTTTTTTTAGTTTATAGATTCTTAGAAATCAAAGAAGGACTCTTGGAAGTAATTTTCAGTCATCAACTTAATGAAGGAAACTCATATACATGGTCACCTAACCTCTTCCTAGACATTTCAAATGGTTTGAGTGATAGAAATATCACACATTCATTAGATATTCTATCCTACCATCTGATTGCTGTAGTTATTCGAAATGCTTTCCCTAGAGTGAGACCCCCACTGGCCTATGGTTAAGTCTACTCTTAGGTTTTAATTTTGCCTCAAGGAGATATAAGAAAGAAATTCATCTTAGAAATGACAGCCCTTCGGATATCTAAAGAAAACAATCATGTTTCCACTAAGTCTATTGATAATTATAAAACAAACACACTTCTATATTTCAATAAATGCTGGGGATACAGTTAATTTTCAGTGATGGGGTTGGAGATAAGTAGAGGATGGAGAGAGGATTTAATTAGTTATAACCTCTCTACTAACTTGTGTCTGAGCTAAGTTTCACATATCAAGTCCAAGGAATGTTTCAGCAAGAGGCACACAAAGAGTCAGTTGGGGTGAAAGGAATTACCTTTCCTTATATAGTAAAAAGATCTTAGATGATTTTTTTGTTTTTGTTTTCCCAGATTCTGTTTCTTTTCTTCTTCTTCTTCTTCTTCTTCTTCTTATTTTCAAGATGTATCGAGAAATAATTGACATATAACTTTGGGTAAGTTTAAGGTGTATAATGTGATGATTTGCCATATATATATAGTGCCAAATTATTGCCACAATAAGGTTAATTAACCTCCCTTACCTCACATAGTTACCTCTTTTGGCGTGTGTGGGGAGAACATTTAACATTTGTTCCCTTAGCAACTTTGAAGTATACAATACAGTATTAACTACATTCACTGTGTTGTATGTTAAATTTCTATTAGATGATTTTATAAATTGTTCATGTTGCCTTCTATTTCTGGCAATTTTAAATTTTAAAATTATAGGCAAGGAAGACCATTATTAAGTTATTAAGAACAAAATGTGGTGAGATACCTTCATTTAGTCATGAATTCCCTCACTCTGTGGTGAGCAAGATTTATACATTGTCTAGCAATTCCATCTTACCCAAACTTGGTTCATTAAGAATCTCCCAGATAAAAATATGTACATCAGTTCAATTAATTAATAATTTCTATAAAATATGATTTCAATATTTTAAAATTGGGTGCCTAATCCTGAAAGATAAATACTTTGACAGTGATAACTGTAATGGTATTGAAGTGTGAATTTAATAAATAGAAATCATCTTTCACTCTTCTAATTTCCATAAATAGCAACCTCTGTCCATATGCACACAGTATTAAGCCCTCAAATCCCTGGGTTTTATGAATGAACATTTACATCCATGTTGTATACTAAAGATACAAACAGACTGCTATTCTACCATGTTTATTTTTGTGTCATGGGCCTATATTATCTTAGGCTGCTAAGGCCACAGAAGAGATGAGGACAGGGAAGCAGTAGAAGGAAATGAAAGCCACATTTCAGGTGGCATAAAAATAACCCTATATTTGGGATGCCTACGTGGCTTAATTGGTTTAGTGAACAACTCTTGCTTTTGGCTCAGGTCATGATCCAGGTCATGGGACCAAACTCCAGGTTGGGCTCCCTGCTGAGTGTGGAGACTGCTTACCATTCTCTCTCTCTTGGGGCACCTGGGTGACTCAGTTGGTTAAGCATCTGACTTTGGCTCAGGTCATGATCTTATGGTTTGTGAGTTTGAGCTCCATGCTCCCTGTCTCTCAAAAATAAATATTACGAAAAAGAAAAGATTCTCTCTCTCTCCCTATGCTCTTCTCCCCACTTCTCTCTAGAATAATATTTTTAAGTAAAAAAATAACCCTATATTTGTTCTTATATTTCCCTGGTCTTTTCCATGCTGCTCAACTTATCTACTGATGCTGTTTCTGTTCATTCTTTTAGTCTGTCACATGTGTATAGCCACAAAGCATATAATATAAACCCTTCTTTTTCTCTCTTATTTGTGGTTATCTTTCTTCTACTAACCAGTCTCAGCCCCAGCCAACCTAAACCCACAAAACTGTGTTGTGATCAGCATCAGAAAAATACATCTCAGTACCACCATTGTCTTTTGTAGAACATAGATTGCCAAAGTTTCAGTTGTGTGCAAATGACGATTATGCTACTTGATGTGGTAGGGACATTCCCTCTGATGGATGATCATTACAAAAAGAAACTTATCCAGAAAGTGAAAGCAGAGAAAGAGTAATAAGGGCCTAGAAAAAAATCCTTAATTTATCAGATGCTCAAAGTTTTATGTTTCAGAACCCAATTCCTTTTAAAGTATATCATTCCTAGGACCTAAAGAGGTATGTAAACATGACATGTAAGTTTGAGTTCTAGGAATATATTTAAATCTCTCCTGAAATAAATAAAGTTCATATCCTTCAGAATAAAAATATATACAACGTTCAAAAGCACATACACACACTAAATCTGTGGGCTGAAAGTAAACAGTGAAACCCTTGTTGGGTGATGGCCATGCTCTATATCTTGATTGATATTTGGATTGCATAGGAGTATGTGTTTCACAAAAGTCACTGAATGATACATTTCAATTTATACATTACATACATTTTACTTCAAAAGAAAAAAAGCATAAGAAAATATAATTCCAGTTAGTGATGTACATGCTGTAGTGTTTAGCAGTGAAGTGAACTGATGCCTGCAGCTCACTTTAAAATACTTTAGGGGTGCCTGGGTGGCTCAGTTGGTTAAGTGTCCGACTTCTGCTCAGGTCATGATCTCATGGTTTGTGAGTTCGAGCCCCACGTCAGGCTTTGTGCTGACATCTCAGAGCCTGGAGCCTGCTTCGGATTCTTTGTCTGCCTCTCCCTTTATTTATTTTAATCAAAAATAAATAAAGATTTAAAAAATTAAAAAATAAAATAAAATACTTTAAAAATTCATGTGGATTGCTGGA